>NC_064617.1:387481167-387781167 GCF_023898315.1 Schistocerca nitens | reverse complement strand
ACACATTTTTCCTTCAGACTTGTTTTATTTTGTTTTTATGATAGCATATAGAATCAGTTTCTAAAAGACTATGAATGAATGAACCAGAAACCTTGGTTACCAACTCATTTTCAGTTTTGATACCACTGTATTTATTTTATTTGAGGTACATTGTATAAACATATTTTTTGACATACTTCACTTTAATTATTGCTAGAATTCTTCATTATAATGCTATTGACAAATATTAAATCACTAACGTTGTGATAAAGCTGTTCACTTACAGTCAAGTGGCACTTTTCATTCATTTATAAATAACTTGTCTAATTAACATTGTACATTATTTCAAATGTACATACAGGACCTCTGAACTTATTCACAAAAATTATATTTTCCTTCTTGTGTTTCTCTCCTTTTCTGCCTATAATCAGAAAGTATTCTCAATTGTGACTGTCAGTGCATATTGTTTTCACTCCTAACATTGTGTAATTTTTTTATATATTTACCCAAAAATAAATAATTCTGTTAGCTTCATCTATACTAGCTGTCATTTTATTTCTACCTCAAACTAGTGAACAA
Organism: Schistocerca nitens; assembly: GCF_023898315.1. Lineage (NCBI taxonomy): Eukaryota > Metazoa > Arthropoda > Insecta > Orthoptera > Acrididae > Schistocerca > Schistocerca nitens. The sequence goes on along the minus strand of NC_064617.1, from coordinate 387,780,609 downwards.
GATTCATTTCTTGACCAGAAGCTTGTTCCCTGAGATATCTTCCTTGTGGACGAATTTCACTTCCTCAAGAATCTTCCAGTTAATATCATCTTGTAACTGTTCTCTTCACAATTAAAGTTTTGTACTAACTCCACATAGAATCAATCTGGCTGATTATCCATAGTAGTTGTGTTGGATACTAATGGATGATACCACTGATTGGAGATAGTGTAGTCAAATACCTGTGCACTGCTGTACTGCTGCTTTCACTTTTGTGTATGTCTCTCCTTTGAGAACGGTGCACTGAGTTCCGTTTCCCAAGAAACCCTCATGCTGTTCCGACTTTACTGTAATATTATTTTTGTTTTATCTACTTTATTAAACTTTTATTAGAGACTTGTACAGTGTGATAGTCAACAGGTGACTGTATAAAGTAAATGTTTCTCTTTATTATAGGAAAGTGCATACCATCTATTTATTTATTCATTCATTCCATGATGGTTCATCTTACAAAGATACTGAATTTGTCATCCTAATACAACAAAAACAATGAGGCCAAAAAATATGTAAGTGACAATCAAAGAGTTTACATCAGAAGGCAATATAGTCCACAGTCAGTATGCCAAGCAGGCAAAATCAACTTGAGCATAGAGGCAATCATCCTACTGAAGCACCAAGTTGAAGGTACTGTTTTGTAAAACAAAATGTCCTAGAGAACGAAGAAGTCCATAACTGCCTGCTGCACATTCTGGTCCACCATGATTCATCAACCCTTTAAGACCTTTTTTTAAGGCACTTAAGTCATAATAATTGCATGGGGAGAGATCAAGACTATGGGGTGAGTGCTTGAGTGTCTCCATGGGATTGCTCTCTGCTGTTCTTCTGCAACAAATCTACATTCTCTTCTTTCATTATGTTTTTTTCCCCCAAAGTAGACGTGGAGTTTTTCTAGATCGTCCGCTGTGGCTGTCTCACTGTTTTCCTTATCTCTTCTTAAAAACTCAATGCCCTTATTCTAATGTTTTATGGACTATAAGATGCTACAGACTATAAAACACACCTTAATTTTTAAGTATTTAAAAAAAAATAACATTTTACCATTTTTATTCTTAGATTGCAAGCCAGGCTAAAAAAATTCTTAGTTTATAAAATGGAACTGACCTTTAAAATCCCTGAAATCATCATCTGAACTTTCTTCTTCTTCTTCTTCTTCTTCTTCTTCCTCCTCTTCATTGTCATTGTGCCCGCAATTCATCTTAGTTGCATCAGTATGCTGCTGCTGCCAGTTGAATCCAGTGTTGCCAGACAAAGATAGGTTTCCTGCGGCATCGAATACAGGGCCATTTTTAAGACTAGTGGGAGTTTTAAATCAAATACTAGATATCTTTATATTAATTTCGAGTATAAGACACACTTGAATTTTCGAGGCAGTTTTTCAAAGAAAGAGTGTGTCTTATAGTCCATAAAATATGGTACACCTCTAGTCTACCTCTCTGTAAGTCATAGCTTGCTTTTGCCCTGGTCAATCAATCAGTGTCTAAAGTGATTGGGAAAGGTAAATCATCTGTGACCAGAAAATCCATATTCCACTTTACTCCTCCCACTTCTACTTGACAAAATACTTGTCTAGTGAACCTTGGTGTCTGTTTACCCAGAGAGTTAACATTCTGAATTTTAGCAACAGAGACTGTCTCTATCTCTTCTTTCCCCCAGCTCTGCTTCAACCATTTTGCTGAAGTTACTAAAACTTCCGCACTGCTATCCAGAAAGGATTCTGTTTCTTCTCCAGGTACTTTAATCTTTAATTCTGATTTGTAGCTCTTTGGCCCTGTTCTATCCTTCACTGACTCTTCTAGAAGCTCCTCAGCTGAATTACAAAGGAATCAGATGTGAAGACTAATTTAATATTCTGAGGCCACAACATTTATCCTTTCCTGGCCAAATTCCCATTTCCTTGACCACTCTCCTTCTACTCTCATCATTCCTTCTTTTCTCACCACCCATGTTAGTCAACAATTTTTTTCTGCCACTTCAGTTTTCTCAGTCCTCTGCCCCTTCAAGGAGTCTGTAGGCCCAAGGAAAAACAAATTGTCACCCACTGATCTGACTTATGCTATCAATGACTATTCCTGGGGCTGGATTGGCAGTTTTTCCAGAACAGTATGAAACAAATCTTTTTGCTTCCATGGCTGATCCAAGTAGCAAGCTCTCTTGACCAGTTGGAGGTAAAAGCACTTTTGTGTTCCCAGTAAGGACTTGTGGCCTTCATATGTACATAAACTTCGTCCAAACAATGTTTGTTTGTCATGTGGCCAGAATTGCCCCTCAAATTTTTTCTTAAATTCTGGAAAAGTAGGGGTGGTGGCCCTTAAGTAGCATCCAATTAGCTTACCCTCTCCAGTCAGGTTTGTTAGAGTGAAATATATTATTTCTCTGTCTGACATTCTCTTCATTTTCAATGGCCTCTCATATTGCTGTAGGAATTCAAACAGATTCCCTGTAAACTTTCCATTGTTGTTTAGACTATTGATTACACCTGAGCATGCCATCATTCTATTTTTGTTTTCCAGACTAAAGTCTCCCTAAATGGTTGTCAAATTCCCTACTGTACAATGATCTTTGATATAAGCACGGTTTTACTCTTCATTGCTGCACACATAAAAGACACATGCTGTTAGCTCCAGAACCATGAACTTGCTGCCATGCTTCCTGCATGAACTCCTGCTCATTTGGAACACAGACTCCTGGCCCATAAATGTGTCACTAATCCCCATTCTCATCTTCATCTTCATATCCTCCCCCGTATCCACCTGAAAAACAGAGTCGACATCCTCCCTTGATGAGTGGCCTGTTGAACTCAGGAGAATAAGTCATTACTATCATGCGCTATCAACACTGGAACATGATTTTCTAGCAAAAGCACTACAGTACTGTAGTATGTTAAGATGCTGTAGTTATCCTCTTCCATTATTAGCCACTACTCTGAATCCTGTAAGAAATCTTTGATTGTGTATTATGCATTACATTTGAACAACTTTAGCTTCCTTGTCAAACAGATATATTTTAATACATTTTTTTCATCTCTTTGGGCAATACAATTTTGTTGCCTGATAGAAAATGTTTTTTGTTTGTTTTTCTTTGGTAAATATTAAGTCCAACTTGGCTCTTGTTTCATGATTATGTGTAGGACTATTAGTAAAATACATAGTACTATGTTCCCTGATATGCACAACGAGTGGTAGATGTACTCACTTGGTGCAGTAATGATACCAAATTTTTTAAACAGGGATTTACAATGACCTTGATCGCTATTTTATCATTATTCTTACAGTCCTTTTTTGCAGTTTAAAAATTATACCATGTCTTATGCTTTTGAACCCCAGAAAAGAATCTCATTGCTTTTGAACCCCAGAAAAGAATCTGATTGCTTTTGAACCCCAGAAAAGAATCTCATATCGAAGACTTGGGTGTACGTAGGAATTTTACTCTACCACAAACATTAGTTGTTACAAAATGAGAACAGAACATTAAGAGCAAATCATGCTGATGCCAATTCTTTTTGACAGTATCTTTGTGTTCAATCCATGTTAACTGACAATCAATATTCATCTTTAAAACTTCATCTTTGTTAGACAATCTGTAAATTTACCGTCTACACTTAATTTGACAGAATTGTGTTCCCTGTTTAAGCTGATGTGTGTACTGTTTGTTTACTGTGTGTGTTAATAGCGCAATGCCAATTGTTTACATTTACATTCATCCAGCTATATTTATGTAATGATAGCAGAAAATAAAAATATCTGATACTCTGAGCAGAGTATTCATAACAATCTATGTCACTAAATGGCTAACATGGTTCATGGTCCTTCCTCCATGAATCCATTTGCGGGTTGACTCTCTAATGGCTTCCAGGGGCAACAAAAATTTGATTTTCAATTTTTCATGTAAATATTGATGGAATTAAGAAATTGAAGTGGCTGTCATAATACCTACTTTGAACATTTTAAATTCAATTTTGTAAATTAAAGAGAAACTTCTCAAGATATTGACATGAAACTTTTTGGGGAGTTGCAAAAGGTGTTGCTAAAGATGATACAGCACATTATACATTTTTATCCCCCCACACTTAGTTTATTTATTTACTTTTTTTAATTTTTCACTGTTCAATTACACCCCATGGGTCGGAGTCACTTTGAAAATTGAAACATTTGCCTATTCTGTGGGAGTTATGTCTATTGCTGTTAAATGACACCCCTATCATATGAATAGCATGATATTTTTATATAAATATAGTTTTGAAAGCAACTTATTTTGAAAAAATTATTATGTGTTTTCTTCAATCACCTGAAACTGTTCGTATGATTATGACTTAATTTTGCTAATAATGGAAATGGGTGCTGAGCTACTTAGGAAATAAGAAAATTATTTAAAAACAGATCTTTTCAAAACAGTCTGTATGACTTTAACAAAAGTAATGGAAAAAAAAAGATATCGCATTTTGAAGAAATGTAAACACTCTACAGGAAATAAAGTTGCCAGGAAAGAGTGTCCACTCTAGCAGATGTCATAGACATCAAATTCAAATTCAAAATGAAGCCTTCCTCTTCTATGTATCTTAGATATAATCCTACACGTCTTCTTTCTCACAACCTGACACATTGGGAACATTAGGCCACACAAAAGAAACATCATCTGATTCCACCTTGGAATGCCATTTCCTCAGAAGTGTAATTTCTTCATCAGTGATAACATGTCCAACATAATATTGTACACTCCTCTTTGAAGAAAACTTCACTAAAACATATTTTCCATGGAGCTGATGTGTCAAAGAATAGGGAAGGTTCTGTTCAAAGGCTCCTCTTGTAAGACAAGCCTTCACATTTTATATTTTTACATCACCAAAGAATAAATATAACACGTTATGCTTTCTGTAAATGTTCATTCAAGTGTTAACCTTGTCCATAAAAACTCATTTCAAATTCTAAACTAAAAAATGCTTCTAATAATAGGCAAATATTTTGCGTTTGTGAAGGAACTTAAATTTCCAGAAAATTATCTTATTTTCTGGAGTTGGTATTCAACGTTATTTCATATCAACTGTCATGTCATCTGAAATTATTGATTATTGGCGACATTTAGTGACTCGGACCTTAGTTCCATATTTACACACTAGGGTGAAGCATTTACTTAGAAACTATATTTCAAGAGGCAGCATAACTCATGGTGCACAAATACCTAGACTATATTCATCCCCTATTTAAGAATGAAAGCACTAAGTACTTTGCACCAAACTTTACACAATTTCAAACCTTTCTGAAACTTTTTCTCACAGGCGCACCCTACAAAACAGTGAAAGGAAAACAGTTTATTGTTTTCTCCATTTTTGATGTTCATGCAGTTAAACTCCTGCACCAGGCATGATATTTTAATTTATTACTTCTTTACTACTAATTTTACTCTCAACACATTTTGCAGACAGCATCCACGCATACCATTGAATGTACCTGGAAAATTATATTGTTGCACAACACACAGGCCAGGAGATAAGACACTGAGATGTGTGAGAAACTAGGTTTTGCTCAGAATGGAGCACAAATTACCCAGGCTATACTCATCCAGTGTTTGATAAGGAGAGCACTTAGTGATTGCTAACAAACTTTAAACATTTAATTTCAAACCTAAAAACTTTAAACATTTAATTTCAGACCCTTTCTAATCATTTTCTCACTTATGCACTTAACGTCAACTAATTAACACTTTAACTCAGTTGTAATGTAATCAGAAGTTTGAAGCTGGTTTATACATGGGAATTCAATTCATTACTGGATCACAGGTTTACTGGTATTTTTCTAATTATCATGTGAATATTATTATCACAGAACAGGAATTTTCAAAAGAAAGTACTGTGCTCATATTGTATGATGCATCTGTTTCTATTCATCAGATTGCCCTTATGTTGAATGTTGCAAGCTTCAGAACACTAGACAGCTCTGTGAAGCCCTTCATACATATTTGTGTTGCTATGGTTCTGATGAAGTAGTGTAAATCACGTAATTAATTGATCTGAGAAAAGTTATACTGTGTTTTGAAAATATGTCATAGTGTAACTAAACTGTTCAGTTATTGAAATCTTCCTGGTTAATTAAAACTGTACGCTGTACAAGATCTGAACCCATAACTTTCTCTTTTGTGGGCAAAGGTCTTATCACCTTTGTATCCAGGCATGTCTCACAACCAGCATTTCTCCTGCCAGTACAGGCCACGAGTGATGCCTGAATTGCTCTGTCAGTAGGGTACTGCTCACGAAAGGCAAAGTTCTGTGTCTGTGTACTAGTCCAGCACATTTTAGTCTGCTAGGAAGCTTTAAAATGGCACACATTTCCCAACAGAGTGCAAGATACATTGTGGCCTCTAGTTACTTGTACTTTTCTTGTAACTGTTTGCATGTAATTTACCTCTTTACATAAACAGTCGTATGTATTTTTTAAAAATCATCATCATGTTGACTTGTGATACTCAGCTTTCAAGTTTTAGATGTAGTGCTGAATCACAATGTAGTTGAGTTCCCTAGTGTTTACAGCAGGTTTTATTCTTGTATTTATTGTTCAGCTAATCCAACTTCGCAAAGTGTAGCCTCTTTAATTTTAAGCTACAAAAACAATTTCAATCACTCTTTCCATGCCTCTGCCTCCTGTTGTCCTCTGCCAGTTGAAGCCTGTGACTTTCTTTAGTAGTTTATCACACCCGCCCGGGTGGTCTTCTTCGTCTTTCTGTAGCACTCAACTCTGGTACTCACTTTGTGTATCTTCCTTCATTTTTACGTGCAATATGTAATGCCCACATCCATCTTCAGGCCTTCACCCTTTCCTCAACTTCCTGAACTCCTGTTATTGCTCTTATGTCGTCACTTCTTTTCTGGTCTTTCTTAGTAAGACCTTGGAGTGAACTTTCCTTGAGCTGCTGAGAACATTGTATGCAAATAAAAATGACAAATTCCCAGAAATACTCTCAAAAGAAGGAAGGTAAATGAAATTCAGAATGGCAAAGCAGTGGATCATGGTCATCTAATAACTGAAATACTTATACATACTGGTGAAGAAACAGAAAAACCACTGTCTAAAATCTTTACTGCTTGTATACAAAAAGACAGCATCACCACTTTTTGGAACAAAGCAGGGATTACCCTTCCACACAGGAAAGGAATTATTCATAATTAGAAGAATTACTGTCCCCTCAGTTTACTACCTGCATTACAGTCTTGACAAATCACATCAATGCTATTGTGAAATATATGCACCCCATAGAAAAAGCTAGATTCTACAGTGGTAGTAATGAAACTGACCATATAAACACCCTTCGTGAAATAATTAGTTGAGCCAATGAATATGAAATGTCACTACATGTGGCTTTTATACATGTTGAAAAAGCATTTGCTTTTGTCAGCCACACTGTGTACGAGACATGGAAACAAGGTGCATAAACATATTATGTAACATCTATGGTATCTTGATAGCTTCTGTCAGCAGAGAAAAATGTGTGAGGCAGTTTTTGTTTTGAAGCGGAATAAAGCAAGGTGACCCTATATCTCCGAAATTATTTATAATAGCCCTTGAGATTCGCTATGTCCGAAATTACTTGGAAAGAAAGAGGTATTGGAATAAATGGGAAAATACTGACTAACTTGAGATTTGTAGACAATATAGTAATCCTAGCCAACAAAATGACAGAACTGGCTGTGCATAAACTGAAGAACCTCATACACTATGTTTTGTGCCATATTGTTTGCAAACAAAACAGTCTTTGGAACGCTCTTCGTGTGATGTATGTTTATTCTTTATTAATGTGACAAATTATTGCCAGTTTATTACATAATATTTACATGTTACATTCTTGCTTTATTTTTAATTTCTTTTTAGAATTGTATTACAATCAACATTGTGCATTTATGAGTTTGTATAGTCACCAGTCACTGCGAATATTTACCAGTATTATGTTAGAGTAATAGTATTTACACTTTTATAAGGACATAATCTTCCTCGTGATGTATATTATATGTAAATGCTTTTTGTTTTCTTGTAAAAAGGCTGTTTCTTGATTGTTTGTTCAAAATAGTAAAATAAATGTTATGTTTGTTCTAGTACTACTTTTATTATATACTTTTGCTTTGTCACCCTGAATATCTACATTTATAGCCATAGTCTTATATGTCAAGATATGGAGTGTATTTAGACAGCAGTTAATACAATCTTGGAGGAAAGACACACAAACACCATTCACAGCAACATCAAATTCGCCATAGGGATGAAGAAATATGATGGTCCATCCTTCCTTGTCATTTGTTGTATTTTGGCATGTGATTAATGGTGTGCTTGCAAGTGATCAGCTGAGTTTCTGTAGGAAAATAAAGTCAATAACTTGCTGAAAACCCAAAATCACACCATTAACCTTAAACATGATTTGATTCTGCTCTACCGGTATATTCCTGCCACTTTCCCATTAACCTCTTGTTCTTTAGGTAAGTGATTGCCTTTCCCTTATTTTACCCATAACTTGTCGGCCTTTCTTCAGACATTTTCTGCCATTGTTAACTTTTTTTGACAGCACAAGTGAAAATATGTCATGCTCCTACTAGTGTCCCTATGCTAGCAGATTTAGTAATGTCTGTGCTCATGCTGCATTTTGTATAAGCAGCTATGCTGAAATGAAGAGGGTAATGGGAAAGCAGCAGGATAGAGAGCAGAATCAAACCATCCTTAAGATTAATGGTGCGATTTTGGGTTTTCAGCCAAATCTGGTGTCTGTCTGGTTGTGAAAGAGTGCACTCCTATTAGAAAAAGAGCAAGAACTTGAAAACCAGTGCTAACTGTTTCCTATTATGTGTTTCTCTGCACCATACACCAATCCTCCATAGGTAAGTGGTTGCCTTTCCCTTATTTTGCGTATTTTTTCATCTAGGAATTTTCATTTGTTGTGACCACGAAGTTATGTTTGATGAAATCTTTGTCATCACATGGACAAAATATTTATGCAGCAATACCATTAAAATGTCAAAACAACCTAATTTTTATTATTGTTCTTTAGCTAAGAATTGCAAAAAGTTGGAAAAGGAGCAATGGGCAGAGAAAGAAGAAATTACTTCACTGATGAGGGAGAACATTATGACCCTCTGATTAATAACATATTTGTCTATCTCTGGAGTGCAATACAACAGTGATTCTGTACAGCATGAATGTAGCAAGTCCTTAACAGGTTTCTGGCGGTATGTGGCACCAGATGTCGACACACAGGTCAATCGGTTCTCATAAAATGGGTGTGAAGATGGCACCTCAAAATGTCCCAGAAGCATTCCATGGGTTTCAGTTCAGACAAATTTGGCAGCTGAGACAGAAAAGTGATTTCACTATCATGCTCCTCAATTCATGATTATTGATGACACCAACACCTTTGAGGAAGACATAAAGCTTGAAGGGATGCATGAAGTCTGCAGTATTGTTCATATCATCCACAGCTCCCATGGTGTCTTTCGGTTATTACCACTTTATATTTGATCCCTCCCACTTTCATAAACACGTCTCACATTCTGTACAAGATTAATACTGAACATATCTTCCATAGAGATAATTTGCTTCTGTCTTTGTAGCCATATTCTGCTAACTCCATGGTCTTCACTTGATGTTTCTGTGCTCATCATGATTCAGTAATTAAAAGCACTTTCTAATGCCAAAGTGCCCTCTTAATCCAAAGGGAGGAATTTCATTGTCATATCTCTGTGTGGATAATGGAATGTAGTCGAATTAAGTCGGGTGATGCTGAGGGTATTAGACTAGGAAATGAGACACTTAAAGTAGTAAAGGAGTTTTGCTATTTGGGGAGCAAAATAACTGATGATGGCCGAAGTAGAGAGGATATAAAATGTAGACTGGCAATGGCAAGGAAAGCGTTTCTGAAGAAGAGAAATTTGTTAACATCGAATATAGATTTAAGTGTCAGGAAGTCATTTCTGAAAGTATTTGTATGGAGTGTAGCCATGTATGGAAGTGAAACATGGGCGGTAAATAGTTTGGACAAGAAGAGAATAGAAGCTTTCGAAATGTGGTGCTACAGAAGAATGCTGAAGATTAGATGGGTGGATCACATAACTAATGAGGAGGTACTGAATAGGATTGGGGAGAAGAGGAGTTTGTGGCACAACTTGACCAGAAGAAGGGATCTGTTGGTAGGACATGTTCTGAGGCATCAAGGGATCACCAATTTAGTATTGGAGGGCAGCGTGGAGGGTAAAAAATCGTAGAGGGAGACCAAGAGATGAATACACTAAGCAGATTCAGAAGGATGTAGGTTGCAGTAGGTACTGGGAGATGAAGAAGCTTGCACAGGATAGAGTAGCATGGAGAGCTGCATCAAACCAGTCTCAGGACTGAAGACCACAACAACAACAACAACATCTCTGTGTGAACCATATAAAGGTGTGTTTCAGTATTTTAAATATTACACGTTTATCTGAGGCAGAAGTTGGAAACCAATCCACTGTTTACCTAGACACGAGTGCATAAATGGCATACAAACTCTAACAGTGTTTATTAGTGTATGGGAATGACTAATCAATCAAGCAGGAGGATTCAGTGCAGTTATGCTTACTTCCCATTCTTACAAAGTATACATCATGTATCATGCAATACTTACATATTCTAATCCTGTTCTTATAATGCACTATTTTGATAGCTGCACATAATTCATGTCATGAAATGGTTGCTCAGAAGATACTACGGTGAAGATGTAGAAAACAGATCTGAAATGTTATAGTACCAATGACCTTTGTGTAGCTCAATTTACCAATCACACACATGATGGCCAAAGAGTTCCAGAAAAATTGAGGAAGGTGATTCATTTTTAGTCTCAGAATAACATTTCATTAACATCAAGTGGGCATGTCTGTGTATAAAGTGCGCAAACCACAAATACAATTGTTTTCCACCATTCCATTATTGTTTCACAACTGTGAGGATATACCTATTCCTTCATTCCTGTTTAATTGAACAGTGCTTTAGATCACATTATGCAACTTTATTTTATCATTGTTTTATTAAACCAAGATTAAACTGAGATTTTGCTCGTAGATGTTTACCTCAGTAACTTAAACACAGCCATTCTTTACATGTGTACTAAATATGCACTGCACCCACTTGTGTCATGAAAAACGGGCCCATTCACTGGTTGACTAATTGATGGCTCTACAATATTTTAGTCTACAATTGACAGAAATAATACAATAACAGGGGAGAATTCATTACTAGATCACACAGAAAATTATCTCTAGAAGCGTCAAACATTTTTGATTGACCAAAAAAGTGGTTGTATTGCCCCTGGTACACTGGATTCATATTCACAAGAAGCAAGATTGAAGTTTTTTTTAGCTATCTTGATTGTCTCCAGAAGCTTCAAACATTTCCAGTTGACCAGAAAAGTAATTGTATTGCCTGGTATACTGGACTCTTATTCATGAGAAGCAAGGTTGAAGTTCTCTCCCAGCTGTCCTGACTTAGGTTTTCAGCAGTTTCACTGAAATAATTTCATTTCACTTCATTTCATGATTTAATGCAGTAAAATAACTGAAAACCTAAATTAGGATAGCTAGAAGAGATTTTCAACTTTGCTTCTCATGAATATGACTCCAGTATCCCAGGCAATGCAACTACTTTCCTAGTCAACTGGAAATGTTTGAGGCTTCTGGAGATAATTTTTTGCATGGTCTAGTAATAAGATGGAAAGTAGGCAGGTTTTTTGAACTAGTGATTAATTTTCCCCTGTTATAATTAATGTAATTGTTTCCTGGAATGAGGGTACAGCATGTTTTTCTCCTATCCTTGTTTGCTGAGCTTATTTAATGTCAACAAGATGTTAGTCCCCAACCTTCCCTCCTCTTGATTTATCAGAAAAAATGACAAGTATATTTCTTCTTCCTACCCAGCATTCATCTACTTGCACATACTCTATGATAATCTAACCCTTTTACCTGTTTTCTCATTGATCTGTGGTTGCATGCTATGTGCAATCAGCCTGGCACAGTTAGCTCACTTTTTGTCATTTGTTTGCCGATGCTGATCCACTAACATACTAATTATGTGTTTTAATTTATGTTCATATCTAATGCTTGTCAACTGCACTGTTTAACTTCAGTAATGATTTGTTATTCGTGGAAGTCTTGTATTGATCTATGGAATCTGCTGTTTTCATTATCACAGATGTTGTTCAGTGACTTTAAGATATATGTATCTTTATGTCAAGACCTGAAAGACAGCATAAACTAGTAACATCTCAGTGATGCTATGCACCACACAGTAATCAGATACAGGTGAATGGTTGCATCCCCTTGTTTTTGTTTCTTGAGTGACAATGTTCTCCATAAGATATGAATGCAGTATCCTCATTGCTAAATAATGTATATTGAAACTCTAGTCTTTCATGATAACATTTGTGTATAATAATAATAATAATAATAATAATAATTGCTCTTCTCCACAGCTCGGTGCAAGTCTTTCAACTGGATGCCACTTCAGTGACTTGCATGTTCTAACTACCTTAGTAATCCTACAATGGAAAAGGGATCTACAGGTTAATATGGAATATGAACCATATGTCATTAATGGTAAATTTTCACATTTTTGAGAGGTGAATGATAGGTTAAAGGCAGACTGAAAGTTCCATGGACTGATTAAGATTCGATCCTGCAACCTTTTGGTTCCCAGACATGCGCTATATCACAAGACCACCAGGCCTGATGAATCTGTAGAAAGAAATCTTTTATTCAACTGTCATGTTTAATGGAAGACTGTTGATGTGAATAAAGAGAAATAAAATAAGGAAATGTAGAATATAAATAAAAAACAGATGGAATAAAGGATACACCTTCACACTCTGTGTGGCCAAGTACTGCTGGTAGAAAAACATAAAATAACATCCAAGGGAGATCTAACTTTCAGAACAACAAAGTAAGAGAAACGTGTTGATTACAGATAGAGCAAAAACTCAATTTAAAAAGAAAGAGAAGCGGTATGACCTTATAAAAAGAATAATCTTTATATTTGCCTGAAGTTATTTAGGGAACCCACAGATTACGTAAATCAGGAGAGCTAGAGAGAGATTTCAGCCTGTGCCTCCTGAACATGAACCCAGTGCCTTAGCCAATGTGCCACATCAGTAGGTAGAGAACAAAGGAAGAAATTGAGGGAGGCAGCAAAGATAGACAAGGCAGGAAGCATTCAAATCACAAGGAAATGAAAAGTTTCAAGGACGAATGGATATGGTGTTGAAGGAAATTCTATCAAAATGTTCATGGCTGAAAAATATAAATTTTTGATTCCTGTTGATCTAATGCCAATGTACGATAATTTTACTGTGAAAAGAGAACTTGCTGCTCACCATGTAGTGGAGGTGCTGAGTCACAGACACGAAAAAAAGACTGTCACAAAATAAGCTTTTGGCCAAGGCCTTACACACACACACACACACACACACACACACACACACACACACACACACACACACAAAGAAATGCAACTCACACACACACGACCACAGTCCCTGGCAGCTGAAGCCAGACTACAATCTACAGCGCATGATGGGAGAGGCAGCCGGGTGGGGGTAGGAGGAGGCTGGGGGGGGGGGGGGGGATAGGGAGGGATACCGGGGTAGGGGAGGGGGGATGGAAATTACTGCTAGTGGGAACGTGTAGGGATGAGGTCCAGAGAGGGTAGGGCAGCTAGGTGCAGTCAGGAGGTTAGATGGAGGGCGGGGTAGTGGAAATGGAGAGAAGTAAAAAGATTTCGTTTGTTGGTTGAATAGAACACTTGAATTGCATTCTCTGCAGTGTTTTGACTACAGTTTGGCCTGAAATGAGAAATGTCTTACTCGCTATCTTTCCCACCCCTGCCACAGTGGTATTCTCCCACCGAACTTACACAATATCCTCATCCATATTATCACAGTAATAGACCTAGATGCAAGACCTGTCCCATACATCCTCCCACTGCCAGCTACTCCAGTCGGGTCATAAACATAACATCACCTATCCCGTAAAAGGCAGGGCTACCTGTGAAACCGGTCATGTGATCTATGAGCTAAGCTGCAACCATTGTGCGTGATAGCCAACAAGCTGTCTGTCGGCATGAATGGCCACTGACAAACTGTGGCCAAGAAACAGCTGGACCACCCTGTTGCTGAGCACGCCACCCAACACAACGTTCTTCATTTCAATGACTACTTCACAGCCTGCGCCATCGGGATCCTTCCCACCAACACCAGCTTTTCTGAATTGTGCAGGTGGGTACTCTCCCTGAAATATATCCTATGTTCTTGTCACCCTCGTGGCCTCAATCTTCGTTAGTCATTGTCCATAGCCACTAGCCCTTTCCTGTTCCCATCGAGCACTACACAGTCCTCTATTCCACCATCACACTCAGTCCTTTTACTTCACCCCTTTTCTGCTACCCCCTTCTTTCTCCCATCCCCCATCTAATCTCCCGACTACATCTAGCTGCCCTACACTTTCTCCATCTTGTCCCTGCCCGCTCCCAGTAACAGCACTTATTGTCCCCCCACCCCTACTCTACTATCCCTACCCCTCCCAGCCCCAGCCTCTCCTAATCCTGTCTAGTTGCCTCTCCCATCATGCACTGCTGCTTGTAGTCTCGCTTCAGTTGCCAGAGACTGTGGTCATGTGTGTGTGAGTTGCATTTGCATGAGTGTGTGTGTGTCTTGTCTATTTTTGACAAAGGCCTTGTTGGCCAAAAGCTTATTTTGTGACAGTCTTTTTGTTGTGCCTATCTGTGACTCAGCATCTCTGCTATATGGTGAGTAGCAACTATCCTTTTCATAATATTGTTACATAGAACTAAATCATTAATTCCAGATATATTTTTTTCTGATGTTTTTAATATGATTCAAACACTTATCATGTCTGACATGCAATTTCACTTGCCCTTTGTTATGGTGTTCTTACTACTTTTCTGTTAGGATAACTGTATATTCTTGTGGTTTTCTTGTGACCTTTTATTTTAACTACATCTTTTAAAGAAGAAATTAATAGCCAATTGTTTTAGAGATAACAGTCTTACTGAAGTCATTGAATCAATGTACAGGAGCTTCTTTATTCTACACCCTCAAAGACTGCTCAGAAATGGATTTGTGGAATATGTGATGAATAAGACTCATGAGGAGGTGGAATGGATGGTCAGTACATATCTTCAGGCGGGCTAAATTCCAAATACTGTCAACAGAGACACTTAAAGGCAGAAAATACTATTCTTAGCTTTCAGAACTTGTATGTACCTTTCTCAGGGAGGAAAGAGGGATTGGTTGAGGAAAGGTTGGAGAAGTGGAGCAGGTAGCTCAGATCCTAATTTGAGAGGATGAGGCATACAAAGACTACCATATAGAATTACTTTTAGAAATGTTTCTGGAATTTCAGGGAGGAAATAACCCAACAGCACACAAGACATATTATAAAAGAATATATATTTCAGAAAGTACAAGAATTTTACAAATGTTATACAAATATAATATACTCTCAATATGAGAAGCTTAAAAACTAAGTAATTTAATATTTTGATTAAACAGTTCAGTTGCTCTCCAATACAGGTGTTGCAAATAACAACTCTTCCTCTTGTCATACTGAAAGAGGCTGGTTGGGGAGATTGCTTGTAAAAGTAACATCTACAGATGGTAACATAAAAATTGTACCACACAGATCCACAGAACTGTATTTCTCTTCACACTCAGACCTGTATAGAAATTAGCAGACACTATTCCCCCTGATAAAACTCTCACAGATTTCTGGATTAATTCCACACATACTTACATACAGATATACTGAAATTGGCTATAGTACAAAATAAAAGACATTTTGAAAATGGATTTGGGAGCGAACATCAGTAAATCTTTTATAAAAAATTACAGTAAAGTTCAATGAAAAGCAGTACTTTGAAAATGCACCTTTGGTTTTCCTGTACATGTGGAACATGAAGACACACTTAGAAAGATATACAATACTGGCCTCACATTATCTTGAATACAATAAACACCATAAAAACTAACAAATTACCAAACAGTGAAAGGAAAAAGGAAATGTCCTCATGGAAGCTAACTTCTTACCTACAAAGCTTATTCAGAAAGGCATGTTCAAGTATGATTTTTGAAATTATTATTTGCCTTCTGAATAAAACTGACATTGTAAATATTACACAACTAAGGTAAAAGAAGTTACTGGAATGCGCAAATCATGTGCTACCATGAGTAAACTCTAATACGAATATAAACACAAAAGATGCTATGTTCAGAAATAAATAAATTCTGCAACAGGAGCTGTCAGGACTGCAATTTATTAGGAAGAGATCTCAAGGGAGAGATGGAGAGAGACAAGAAATGCAGAGCTGAGTGACAGAAAAGGACTTAGATTTGGATTCCCAAGGCCAAGAGCAGGAGCCCTACCTTTCCTGTGTCTTATTGTTTCTTCCAGGAGTCATAATGCTCTCTCTCTCATTACCTTACTTTTTCTTTCTAGGCTCCATTTTTCAATATAACTTAAATTTTAAATAATTTTTTGTGTGTTTGCTGAGTCTCTGTAATTCCATTTCTTACCATATTCCACATCCAAAACCACTGTAATATTTGTTTGAGATTATATATCTCTGGTATAACTGATAAAATCTAGTAAACAGATGAAAATCACAGTGTGCTAATTGTGGATTGGTTGTAAATTAATTACAACCTGAAAGACAATGGCACTATATAGGTTGATATGCAAAACATTTCACAAAAAGACTACAGCTAAAAAAGGAACTTAGAGATTTATCACTTATGTGACATTCGTCAACACAGATGAAAGTCATGCACTAAAAACCAAGGTATCAGAGCAAGGCTTAATGATGGCTTCTTCTTTAATTTTAATGTTTTGGAAGAGAAACAAAATAACCTGAACAGAAAAGAAAGAAAGAAAGAAAGAAAATTCTTTCGGAAATTTTCCAGGTCACAGTTAGTTTAGACTGAAAAGCAAATTATGTGTTTACAGGTGGACAGAGTAGATAGAAGATACAATGACAAAAACAAAAAGCAAATTCTAAAGTCTTCTTTAATTAGTTTCAAGAGAGTAAAAAGGATATAAAGTTCACTGATATAAATAAAAAAGAAATATGAGAATTTATTTAAATGCTCTATCGTTAATATCATGAGTTTCCTGGAGAAATATAGGGTCAAGATGAATGAGCAGAAGAACGGCAGAAAGCTGCCAGACAACTAAAGCTCCAACATTTGCAAAATTAAAATCAATTTTACACAAAGTGCCTTTGTTCCTAAATTATCTATACTTAATCAGACCCCTAAAAGTGTATCCACAGCATAAGATTCTCCAAAGTGTTGCATGTTGTTAACAGTACCAGTCAATCTTAGTTGGAGGTCTTGGAAAGACAGTGGTGAACATGCCTAGGATAAGTAGTAGACTTAATGCTTAAAATCTTTGAAAATATTAATTCTGCATACACATATATTTTGAATCAAATCACATCATCCCTGAGAAAGAATTAAGGCACTTATTGTGTTTCATTTTTATGGCCTTAGTGCAGCTGTAATTAAAAATTGTGATGATGCCACAATGTTGTAACTTGCAAGAACTAAAATGAATAACCCTTTCAATCAGTTTTAAAACAAACAAAAAATTAAGTTTCTTCTTCTAAATAATATTTCTATAGCTGTTGTCTGTTTGAAAACCTATTTACCAAATTACTATGAACTGCAGAAAGGCAGATACAATAGCACCTCACAAAAACCTTTTTGCTTAATTTATTTTCTTTGTTGTGCAACACAACATAAACACATTTATAAAAGAGCTTAAAAACACTGCAGGTCAACAGCAATGACGAGCCATAAGGGCTTATCAAACGATAAGATGGAAGTGACATTGAAAGTAACAGTCAGTGTCGTAGTGAAATATTAAGAAAATATCTGTGTAACTGGGTAATTTACAGCAATGCATCATATTGTAGAACAATCTACATATCTTCATATTTATGGATTAATATTCTTTTCCCTCTTCACAATCCACTTTTCACCACCTTGCAATAAGGTTGGCATTTGGTGATTTTTCACATAAAAAATCTTAATTTGGTGTGCGGATGGGTGAAGTACTCCAGGCTTCACCTTGGGGGCTTTGCCTCTGTTTTTCATTTAGTAATGCAAGAGCTTTTTTACTGTTCTGCACAAACTCCTGAAAGAAAATGAATTTCAGTTAATTTAGGTATCAAAGTGAACTCCAGCTGCATACAGAAATCTTAGTATGGTACTGATGAAAAAATAATAATATACGTATTTATTTATTTTTATTTTTTATTTATTTATTTATATCCCTTAGATCCAATACTGCGAGGCACTCGCATGGATGTAGGACGTGTCAGAATTATTACAAATAATACAAAAGGAATACATAAAAATACCTCTTGCAAGAGGATATCTGGTATAAGACAAAATACACATTAATAAGGTATAGAAGATGAAGAAGCTTGCACAGGATAGAGTAGCATGGAGAGCTGCAACAAACCAGTCTCAGGACTGAAGACCACAACAACAACAACAACAACAACAACAACAGGTATAGAAAAAATTACATTTAAAAAAATGGTAGATCTTAATAGCTAAATGACAGGCACAGTAATGTTAACAGTGATTGTGAGTATCGTAATGCACAATAGCACATCAAATTAGTAAATGAAAAAATTAATTACAGTTAAAATATTCTTCTACCGAATAGAAGGAATTATCTAATAAATACTGTTTGAGCTGTTGTTTAAATTTGGGAAGCTCGTGGATAAGTAATTTCAGTGATGGGAGAGCATTGAACACCTTGCAGCTCATGCAATGGACTCCTTTTTGTACAATAGTAAGGTTTTTTGATTCGATGGCGGTCCATCTTCCTCCTGGTATTGTGGGTATGGTATGAATCATTGGTTTTGTACGATTGTCCATTTTTACCAATGCAACATAACAGGGAGTAGATATATTGGCATGCAGTTGTCAGTATCCCTAATTTTCTGAAAAGGTTCCTACAAGAACTCTGCTCATTATCCTAATAACTCTCTTTTGGGCAATGAATATTTTTTTGGATAGTGGCTGATCATCCCAGAAAACTATGCCATACAGCAATAGTGCATGGAAGTAACTAAAATAAGCAGTTTTTGTGGTGTCTCGGTCACATACAGTGGAAATAATACAAACAGCGAATGTTGCTGAGCTGAGTTTTTTGTGGAGGTGCAAAATATGTTGAGACCATTTTAGACTGTTGTCAATGTGTACACCCAGAAACTTGGTTGACTCAACTTGTAGTAACTCACTACCATTCAATGTAATACTTAATTGATCCTCAACTTTTTTCCTTACTTGGAAATGTACAAACTGGGTCTTATTAACATTTAGTGATAATCCATTATCCATTATTTACAAACCAATTACATACTTTACTAAAGACCATATTGGCTGATTCCTCAAGATTGAGGTTGGGAGTTTTGTTGATGAGGATAGAGGTGTCATCAGCATGAAGAGTAAAGTGAGTTTTAAAGCTAGTTTGCAAGGGAAGATCATTGATAAAGATGAGGAAGAGAAGGGGGTCAAGTACAGAGCCCTGAGGAACACCACAGCCAATAGAGCCCTCGCTAGATGACACCGAGTACCCCTCAGAGTCGTTCGAAATGACCTTCTGCTTTCTTCCAGCTAGGTAGGATTTAATCCATGAGCCAACTGAGTTACTTATACCATAATATTCAGCCTTTGCTAAGAGGATTTCATGATTAACACTATCAAAGGCCTTAGAAAGGTCACAGAAGATACCAACAGAAGATAATTTATTATTAAAAGACTCTAAGATTTGATGGGTGAAGGAAAAAATAGCTTGTTCTGTTGATGCATGTTGTCCCAGTGTAACATCATGCAGCTAAATGATCTTTCTCATGCTTAACAGAAAATTTTACAGGGCCAGTTAAAAGAATTTAGAAGTAAAAGTTATTTTCTTGGGATTGAAATGTAAATAAAGATTATAATGGTAAAACCAGTAGATGGGCAGGTAAAACCAGAATTCCAGGGCAAGGGAGAAACTCTAAATGTAGGATATATTTTTTTCATTCATTCATTCACTCCTCATATTCCACAAATCCCTTCAAGGAGCAGAATGTTCAGGTATGTGGAATGAGACATGATATAAATTGACAAAATACAAGAAAATTTGAAGCAAAAATGATAGGTGGGCCAACATTGAGAGAAGTACAAGAAATCGAAAACTCAAAGAAAATAAGTTGTGGGTGGATCTAGCTTGTAAGTACCACAGTCCACATTTATTTGTTTATGGAGTATGAACAAATCTGATTCTTCAAAAGTTGAACCCTCAAGCTTTGTTTTTAGAGAGGTATGTATTATGGTCATTCAAAAAGAAATGAGCTGGAGGCTGTAAAATAAAAACTGCTGAACATATTATTATGCCATTGCCTAGGGAAGAAAATCTGGACCAAATAAGAGTGCTGAGGCCCCAGACTTACTGCCAAAGGAGAATGGGTACACAACTACATCGTGATAGAGTGAGCGGGTGCATATGTCAACTGTCCCCTGTACTCAGTTGTGCTGAAAATAGAAAAGTGGGAGCTTCAAAAAAAGAGCAAAGGGGTGTAGTGTATTTCCTGACAGTGGAAAGAGTGTTAGGAATGGAAATTCATCAAAGAATGGCACAGGTGTACGAAGTGCACTACATGACAATTGCAAGAGTCAAGACATGGCACAAGCGATTCAAGGAAGGATGGACATCATTGACTGATGATACACAATCTTGAACACCACACTGCTTTGCTGACACCATTGTCCAGCAGGTGGATGCCCTCATTATTGAAGACCAGTAAGTTACCGTGGCATCTGCTGCCCAAGAGGTCAGATTGAGCATTGAAACTGCAACAGACATTGAGTGCTCTGCATACACTTGTGCCATTCTTTTGATGAATTTACATTCTCTGCACTCTTCTACTGCAAGGAAACACACTACACCCATTTGTTATTGTTCTGAAGCCTCCATCTCTCTGTTTTTAGCACTGTTGAGTACACAGACAGTCAACGCATACATGTTCTCACTCTGTCATTACGTGGGTATGTGTAGACATCCCTCTAGCATCAAGTCTGGAGTTTCAGCACTCTTATAGGGACTACACCTTCTTCCACAAGCAATGGCAGTACAACCCTTTCAGTAGTTTTCATTTTGCAGCCTCCAGCTCATTTATTTTAGAATGACCTTAATTTTAAAAATAGAAATTAAATAACATATTTAAAAAATAAAATAAAAATGCAGAATGGGAAGTCTGGGATGGGGGAACAACAATATCACGAAAAGGATAGATTGCAACTCACCTTACAGAGGAGACACTGAGTTGCAGACAAGCACAACAAAAAGGCCTCTATACATTTAAGCTTTTGACGTAAAGGCCTTCTTTTGAAGTAGAAAACACAAAATGTCAACCTTTCAGAATTTCTTAACCTCAAACCTTGCCTCACCATGTCCCAAATTCCTCACATGAAAACCAACCTTACTTTTGCAGAATGAACTTCAGTCCATCACCTAAAATCTGATCACAACCTTATAATTCTACCCGCCAACAAAGGTTCCACCACGTTTTTTTTTTTAAACACAGGGATTACTTGGTGGAGGGACTCCACCAGCTGTCTGATTCATCCACCTAAAAACCCTGTCCCAGTGACCCCATTCCAGAAATTTAACAGGATCTCCAGTCCCTCCTCACATCCTTATGTCCATCCCAGTACCTCTCCCCTGAGTCTATCTCTCTTCACTCCCACCTCTCACTGCACTCTTACCTTCTACATGCTTCCAAAAGTCCCCACGACACTGCATTGTGGCCAGTTACTGTGCCCCCACTGAGAGAAACTTTCCCCTCAGAGATCAACATCTTCAGCTTATTCCCTGAAACCTACTCTCCTATATAAAAGACGCCAACCATTTCCTCCACACTTCCTATTCCTTTACCACACAGCACTCTGTTCATCACTACTGATGCCATAGGTGGTAACTCTCCCTGCAATACATCCTATATTCATGTAACTGCCCTGGCCCCAACCTTTGCTAGTCTCTGTCCTTCGCCTACCTGTCCCCTTCCCTGTTCCCACTCCTGCACTAAACAGCAGTCTCTTCTGCCAACACACCCACCAGTCAGTGTACGCTTCTCTACTTCTCTCCTTTTCTGCTCCCCATCACATACCTGCACATGCCCACAAGCAGCACTACACCTTTCCCTACCCTGCTATCCCTCCTCTTCCTCACCCCACACCTCCTTACCCCCACGACCCACACCAGATTGCTGTTCAAAGTAGATGCAGTTGCTGTCCGCAGTCCGGCCACAGTGGCCAGACACATTGGTGAGTTGTGCTTGTGTGAATGTTTCTGTGTTGTCTACTTTGGAAGAAGGCTTTTTGGATGAAGGCTTAAATGTATAGCAATCTTTTTGTTGTGCCTGTCTGTACCTCAAGGTATCCTCTGCATGGTGTGTAGCAATCTATCCTTTTCATAACATTATTGTTAACACATTAAAATCAGCATGCATCTGGTTAAAATATTATGATTATGAACATAAAGAACATAACACCACCAAATGCAAGCCAGTACCTAAAATTAACTATGTGGCAACACTGTGTAGCTCTATTTGTGTAGACCTGTTTGGTCAACCCTTCCAGATGCTGGATCCGAGTTTCAGCTCTGTACAGCCATCATGTGATTTTTGAGAACCTCACCACTGAAGTTGTGTTTTCATTACGTATTACAAAAATGGAACAGTTGAATTTAGAGCAACATTATGCCATCAAGTTTTCTGTTAAATTTGGGGAATCCATGAGTGTGACCTTCAAAATGTTGAGACAGGCCTACGGGGAACATTCCCCATCAATAGCACAAGTTCTCCACCGCCACAAATCATTTTTGGAAGGCTGAAAACACACTGAAGATGAACCTCATTCAGGGAGGCCTTCAACTTTAAAAACCAATGAAAATGTCCAATGTCTGCATGCTCTTGTGAATTTGTTCCTCCAGGACAAACTGTCAACTAAGTATTTTACAGAGGCGTCCATGAAAGGCTCAGGGAAAGGGTGAATTGATTGAGATCGGACACAGCAGGCAAATGGATGCTGCATCACGACACTTTCCCACGTCACATGTCCACTTCCATCACGAAATTTTTTTACCTCAGAAGGCATCCACCTTGTTCTGCAGCCCCCTATTCACCTGATCTGAGCCCTTGTAACCTTTTTCTTTTTCCAAAATTGAAAAATGTCATAATAGGCCATCATCTTGGGACTCTGGAGAACATTCAAAAGAATGTGATGACATACTGAAGACCTTACCAGTTGAAGCCTTTCAGAGTTGCTACAAAGACTGGGAACAACGACTCTGCCAGTGTATAGCTGCCAAAGGAAACTACTTTGAAGGGGCAATACTATTGTTTGGAAGGAGAGAGGAAAAAAAAAAAAAACTTTGGTAGATAAAGAAATCAATCTCATATTTTTCTCACACACTTCTCATGTTACAAAAACTTTGTGGGTTTACCTATATCGCAAAATGTAAACTTTCACAGCAAGGAATGTCATCACAAATAAAGTATTCCAGGCTTTTATGCTATTGTCAGATGGATTTTACCTTACAACCCAAAGTCCCCCGCCCCCCTCCCCCCTCATCAGCCAGTAGCAAGCTGCAAGCCAGGGTGTGAATCGGGACATTCAAAGGAGCCATGATCCTCCTTGAAAATGTTGGTTTTTAATGTGAAATCCACCCCACCACAACATAATAGCATGAAATATTTTATTAATTTATCAATATATTAGAAACCTGTTTTTAAGTCCCTCTGTTTTCCATTTTCTTGCTTTTTACATTCATTTTTGTCGGTCCTAACACAAGTCCTATTCTCTCAATACAGTGATTTCCTGTCATTAACAGTTACGTTTTACAGCATTTCCTGCATTTTAAATTTCATATTCCTGCTCAAAGTCAGCCTTGGGACAAAGCAAGAAATGCATACTAATACACAAAGTTATTTTGTGTTATTGATCATACAACATAGTGTTAGCATGGTAAACAAGATTTTCACTGCTGCCTGTATTATACAAGGGTTGTTTCAAAAATAAGGTTCCCACATTTTTTTTAGACACAAGGAATTTTTTTATTCGAAAAAACGATTACACCATTGGAAAGGTTGATCTTTAAGCTATTTTTCCACATAGTTCCCATCTTTTCCATGCATTTTTCTGTTGAGTAATCCACTTCTGCATTCCCATCTCAAAGAAGTCAACCGCCGACCTATTGAGAAACTTGGAAACTTCTTCTTGCAACTCCACGTCCATGTGGAATCGTAAACCGCATAGGTTCTCCTTCAATTTCAGAAACAGATGGAAATTGTTGGGTGCCAAATCAGAGCTGTAAGGGGGGTGGTCAATGACATCCCAGCCAAATTTGTCAATTAACTCCTTCATCTGTTGTGACACATGTCGACAGACATTGTCGTGGTGCAACCTTTTACGCCTTTGCTGAGTTTTCCCCTACGACGATTTTGGATTGTCTATCTGAGTTTTTTCAAGATCTTGCAATAACCTGTTGAGTTTATGGTGGTCCCTCTAGGCATAAAATCAGTGAGCAGTACACCATGCTGGTCCCAAAACATCGATGCCATGATCTTTCCTGCTGACAGCTGCTGCTTAAACTTCTTTGGTGATGGCGATCCGGTGTGTTTCCATTGGCGCGATTGTTGTTTTGTTTCCAGAGTAACTTAATGGCACCACAATTCATCCCCCACAACAATGGAATCAAGGAAGTCTTCCTTATTCTCGTTGCATTCACTCCAAAACTTCCAAGCACAGTCAATGTGCCACTGTTTGTAGACTTCTGAAAGCACGTGCGGCACCCAGCATGCACACACCTTGTGGTAGCCTAGCTTTTCATTCAATATCCTGTCAATTCAAGGTTCAGAAGCCTCAGGAATTTGAGCAGCCAGTTGCCGGATGGTGATTCGCTGATCTTCGCGCTGGATTTGCTCAACTTTTGCCACAACTTCGTCAGAGATCGACGGCCTCCTGCTTCGTTGTTTGTCGTGGACATCCGTACGGCCATTGGCAAACTCCCTACACCATTTGTGGACATGTTGAATGCTTATACACATTTCCCCATACACTTCTCTCAATTGCCAATGAATTTCTACAGGTAGTAACTTTCTTGCATGCAAAAATTAAATGACTGCACATATTTCACACCTGGCGGTGACGGCAATGACAGGCTCCATCGCTTATGGCTGTCAGGCCAGTACTGACCGTTGCAGAGCCACGCTGGTTGTTGGAATTGGTGGTGGGGGATCCAGCAAACATGGTGGTGTTGCCAGATTTCGCATTGCACCATGCACGGTAAGGGTACAGATTTGGGAACCTTACTTTTGAAACAACCCTTGTAGGTTCGCAGTGTTTGACAATGTGGTACAGTAACCTGAGTTACTGCCTTAATGATAATTATGATCTGATGATACTGAGTCCAATAGTAACCTTTCTTCTGCTCACTGCATTGTATTACAACAGCTTTAATTTAATTTCACAGTCATTTGTACAAAGAAACACCAGTTTTGAAGATGGCTGTCTTTATAACGGGCTTTCCTGAATCATTGTTACTTTGCGTGAAATACACTAATCTGTACTATGTGCACAGTCTTAGGTTGGTACAACCTAATGTCAGACATAAACATTCCTCCTCAAGATGCTCCATAACAGGATGACTATTTCCACCCTCTTTCTCACCCATGATGTTCCGTGAACCGAGTGAGCTCCTTCTCGACAGCAAGCTGTAGATTTTGTGCCAGTTGTTCTCTGTTTACAAAGACTGCCAACTTTAGTGTTTTAACCAGTATTGTATTACATGTTCTATTTACCATAATTTTATAATGATTATCAATAATAAGTCTTACATAAGAACCCAAATATCTTTTTAATGTGGTTTCACAAAAGACTTCTACTTCCATGTTTTATTTGCAGTATTGGACACAATTGGAATGAACAGGGAAACTTGTGTTGTGTTTGTGTGTGTATCAGTGCACAGCCACTGTCTTTGTGATTATAGTGACTGCAGTGGCTGACTACTAACACAAACAAATGTGAGTTTCCTTCTTTGTTCTGATCATGTCCAACTGTGTAAATACAACACGGAGGCAAAAGTCCTTTGTGATACCACATTAAAAAGATATTTGTGTTTTAATGTAATACTTATTACTGATAATCATTCTAAAATTATGGCAATTTATCAGGCTTGTCTGACATTTGGCATTACCCCCAAAGGCCTCACACTTAAAGTTCCCATCTCTGGCTGTAACCCTTCTTTCCATCAGTCCCTATACCAGTTCCAAACCGAACAATCCATTGCCCTCACCCACCTAATCCTTCACCTACACATCAACTCAGCCAATGAACACACCTGTCAACTCCTATCCTTAATAAAAGTCCTCAATCTTTCCTCTCCCACATCCACACTGGCTGTTCAGAGCATCCTCCTACAGGCCAACCGCAAATTAGAACAGCATGCCACCCTCCACCTCAAAAAACTATCCAATCTCCTGGTTTCCCACCTCCGGAAATCAACTCACTCACCTTTCACAACCTTTCCAGCAAACCTCAACCTCCTCTCATTGCCCACAGACCCAGTCTCTCCCATCTACTCAATCTCCCACTTCCAGCTCCACCCCCCCCCCCCAAACCTCAAAATTCCAATCAACACAATCTGGAACCACAACACCCTAATTCAGTAGTTAACCTTTCCTCCAAACCTCTCTCCCAATCCGAAACCTCTGTCCTATCCAAAGGCCTCACCTTCAGCCCCACTCTCAGATTCAACCCAACAGCCCTCATCAAAGATTTACTGTCCTACACTCATAGTCTCTGCTGGAAATATCATTTTGCCACGAAGAAAAATGATTCTAATCCTACTCCTAATGATCCAACTCCCCAAGACACTATCCAAATTGAACCCTGCCTGGAACAGTTCCATCCTCCGCCACAGCGTGACCCACCTCCTCTTCCTCAAAATCACCCTCTCCAAACCTTCCAGGAATTTCTGACTTCCAGCCTTGCCTCTCAATCCTTCTTAAAAAACCTTAATCCTACTCCCAACATCACCACTGCTGAAGCCCAGGCTATCTGCGATCTGAAGGCTGACCGATCCATCGTCATTCTTCCGGCGGACAAGGGTTCCATGACCGTGGTACTTGATCATCGGGAGTATGTGACTGAGGGACTGCGTCAGCTTTCAGACAACACCACATACAAAGTTTGCCAAGGTAATCCCATTCCTGATGTCCAGGCGGAGCTTCAAGGAATCCTCAGAACCTTAGGCCCCCTACAAAACCTTTCACCTGACTCCATTAACCTCCTGACCCCACCGACACCCCGCACCCCTACCTTCTACCTTCTTCCTAAAATTCACAAACCCAATCATCTTGGCCACCCCATTGTAGCTGGTTACCAAGCCTCCACAGAACGTATCTCTGCCTACGTAGATCAACACCTTCAACCCATTACATGCAATCTCCCATCCTTCATCAAAGACACCAACCACTTTCTCAAACGCCTGGAATCCTTACCCAATCTGTTACCCCCGGAAACCATCCTTGTAACCATTGATGCCACTTCCTTATACACAAATATTCCGCATGTCCAGGGCCTCGTTGCGATGGAGCACTTCCTTTCACGCCGATCACCTGCCACCCTACCTAAAACCTCTTTCCTCATTACCTTAGCCAGCTTCATCCTGACCCACAACTTCTTCACTTTCGAAGGCCACACATACCAACAATTAAAGGGAACAGCCATGGGTACCAGGATGGCCCCCTCGTACGCCAACCTATTTATGGGTCACTTAGAGGAAGCCTTCTTGGTCACCCAGGCCTGCCAACCCAAAGTTTGGTACAGATTTATTGATGACATCTTCATGATCTGGATTCACAGTGAAGAAGAACTCCAGAATTTCCTCACCAACCTCAACTCCTTTGGTTCCATCAGATTCACCTGGTCCTACTCCAAATCCCATGCCACTTTCCTTGACGTTGACCTCCATCTGTCCAATGGCCAGCTTCACACGTCCGTCCACATCAAACCCACCAACAAGCAACAGTACCTCCATTATGACAGCTGCCACCCATTCCACATCAAACGGTCCCTTCCCTACACCCTAGGTCTTCATGGCAAACGAATCTGCTCCAGTCTGGAATCCCTGAACCATTACACCAACAACCTGAAAAAAGCTTTCGCATCCCGCAACTACCCTCCCGACCTGGTACAGAAGCAAATAACCAGAGCCACTTCCTCATCCCCTCAAACCCAGAACCTCCCACAGAAGAACCCCAAAAGTGCCCCACTTGTGACAGGATACTTTCCGGGACTGGATCAGACTCTGAATGTGGCTTTCCAGCAGGGATACGACTTCCTCAAATCCTGCCCTGAAATGAGATCCATCCTTCATGAAATCCTCCCCACTCCACCAAGAGTGTCTTTCCGCTGTCCACCTAACCTTCGTAACCTCTTAGTTCATCCCTATGAAATCCCCAAACCACCTTCCCTACCCTCTGGCTCCTACCCTTGTAACCGCCCCTGGTGTAAAACCTGTCACACGCACCCTCCCACCACCACCTACTCCAGTCCTGTAACCCGGAAGGTGTACACAATCAAAGGCAGAGCCACGTGTGAAAGCACCCACGTGATTTACCAACTGACCTGCCTACACTGTGAAGCTTTCTATGTGGGAACGACCAGCAACAAACTGTCCATTCGCATGAATGGACACAGACAGACAGTGTTTGTTGGTAATGAGGATCACCCTGTGGCTAAACATGCCTTGGTGCACGGCCAGCACATCTTGGCACAGTGTTACACCGTCCGGGTTATCTGGATACTTCCCACTAACACCAACCTGTCAGAACTCCGGAGATGGGAACTTGCTCTTCAGTATATCCTCTCTTCTCGTTACCCACCACGCCTCAACCTCCGCTAATTTCAAGTTGCCACCGCTCATACCTCACCTGTCATTCAACAACATCTTTGCCTCTGTACTTCCGCCTCGACTGACATCTCTGCCCAAACTCTTTACCTTTACAAATGTCTGCTTGTGTCTGTGTATGTGCGGATGGATATGTGTGTGTGTGTGTGAGTGTATACCTGTCCTTTTTTCCCCCTAAGGTAAGTCTTTCCGCTCCCGGGATTGGAATGACTCCTTACCCTTTCCCTTAAAACCCACATCCTTTCGTCTTTCCCTTTCCTTCCCTTCATCAGGAAGATGAAGCAACCGTTGGTTGCGAAAGCTTGAATTTTGTGTGTATGTTTGTGTGTCTATCAACCTGCCAGCGCTTTCGTTTGGTAAGTCACATCATCTTTGTTTTTAGATATATTTTTCCCACGTGGAATGTTTCCCTCTATTATATTTATAATGTAAATGGATAGATAAAAAGTCTACTGACCGAGCGGCGGCAGGAGAACACATACATAAAAGGGTTGACTTGTATACACTTTTGGAGCCAGTGGATGCTTCCTCTGGCAGAAGAGTTGGATGAGAAGGAAGAGGGGTAAAGGAATAGGACTGGAGAGATTTACAGAAAGGGAGACAGTTCAGAAAAGTCACCTAGAACCCTGGGTCAGGGTGGACTTACTGGACGGGATGAGATGGAAAGTGTGATTGTTGGGGACTACACCAGATGAGATTTTAAAATCCGAGAGCGCAAAGGCGGAAGACAGAGTAATATCCAGGACAGAGATTACTCCTAAAACATCATGCACAAGTTTAAAAGAGTGAAAAGCTAAGTGCATTGTATGTAACAGACGCGGGAGGAGGGACGGTGAAAAATAGACAGGTAAGAAAATGAAAAATGTAGAAAACTAAAATGGAGTGAAGTAAGGAGTAGTTACTGTGAAGAAATGCTGAGATGGAAGGAATTAACATAAATTAAGGCCAGGTGGGTGGCAGAACCAAGGACATGTTGTAGTGCTAGTTCTCACCTGCAGAGTTCTGAGAAACTGGTGTCTGGGGGAAGAGTCCAGATGGCTTGAGTTTTGAAACAGACACCGAGGTCATGACCATCATGTTATTCGAGCGTGCTCTGCAACAGGACATTGTGTGTTGCCGGTATACACTCTCTGCCTATGCCCATTCATCCTGACTGATAACAGGGTGGTGGTCATGCCAATGTAAGAAGCCAAATACCGTTTACATAACAGCTGGTATATGATGTGTCATTTCATAGGTGGCTCTCCCTTTAATAGTATATGTTTTGCCAATTTCAGGCCTGCAATAGATGGTGGTAGGAGAGTGCACATGGCAACTCCTGCAGCAGGGATGGTCACAGGGGTAGGAGCCACAGAGTAGGTAGATGGGTGCAGAAGGAACTTATGGTCTGACAAGGATGTTGCGGAGATTGGAAGGGCGATGAAAAGCTATTCTAGGTGTGGTGGGCAAAGTCTCAGACAGAATGGATCTCATTTCAGGGCATTATTTTAGGAAGACATGGCCTTGTAGAAGTAATACATTCAAGATCACGATAATGCTGTGTAACAAGTGCTGTGCTTCGAAGTTGTTTTTTGGAGGGGTCAGCAGTACCGGGATTGGATGTGATGCCCCGGGAAATATGCTTTTGAACTAGGCTCTTGGGATAATTACGTTCAGTGAAGGCTGAGATGAGAGTGATGGTGTACTACCGTAAAGATTCTGCACCCAAACGAATATGTTTACCTTGAATTCCAAAGCTGTATGGGAGGGAACATTTGAAATGGAAAGGATGGCAACTGTCAAAATGTAGGTATTGTTGTTTGTTTGTAGGCTTAATGTGGATGGAAGTGTGTAGCTGGTCTAGGGTGAGGATGAGATGAACATGATGGAAAGTGGCATGGGATTCAGAATAGGACCACGTGAAATTTAATTGGGAGAAGGTATTTAGAGATTCTAGAAATTTTAACAGATCAGCCTCACCATGAAGCCATACGGCAAAGATGTCATCTATGTACCTAAGCCAAACTAGGGGCTGAAGGCTTATGGATACTAGGAAAGCTCCCTCCAAGTGACCCATGGATAGTTTGGCATACGAAGGAGCCATCCTGGTTCCCATGGCCATACCCCTGATCTGTTTGTATGTCTGCCTCTCAAAGGTTAAGTAATTGTTAGTAAGTATAAAGTTGTTTAAGGCAAGCAAGAAGGATGTCAGAGGTTTGGAATCATGTATGCTTTGACTGAGGAAATGTTCAGCAGCAGACAGACCATGTTCAGGGCAGTTGTTGGTATAGAGGGAGATGGCATTAATGGTGACAGCAAGGTGTGTGGTGAAAGTGGGACAGGCACAGATTTCAGATGACATAGGAAATGGTTGGTATCTTTAATGTATGAGAGAAGTCTTTGGACTATGGGTTGCAGGTGTTGATCAACTAAGGAAGATATACGTTCAGTGGGTGCTTTGAAACCAGCAATTGTAGGACGGCCAGGATAATTGGGCTTGTGAATCTTAGGAAGAAGGTAAAAGATGGTGGTGTGTGGTTGGATGGGGTAAGAAGTTCTATGGATTGAGGTGTAAGTCCTTTTGAGGGGCCTGAGATTTTTAGGAGGGACTGCAGATCAGTCTGAATCACATGAATGGGATCTTCATATGGCAGATGGTGTATGTAGAGGTGTCAGACAGCTGGTGTAATCCTTCACTAACATACTCCTGTTGGCCAAGTACTGCAGTGGTGGATCCTTTGTCTGCTGGGAGGATAATGATGGAATCATCAGCTTTCAGGGAACATAGAGCCTGGAGTTCTACAGAGGACAGGTTAGGGCCATGTTTTAGAGACCTGTGGAAGGGTTGTGAAGCAATGCTGGATGTGAGAAATTCTTTGAAGGCTTGTAAGGGATGATTTTGAGGTAGTGGTGGTGGGTCAAGTTGGTTCCATCCATGACCCCAATTTGAGATGGCCATCTTCAAAGGCGGTGTTTATTTATAAAAATGGCTGTGAAATTAAATTAAAGCTGTTGTAACACAATGCAATGAGCAGAATGAAGGTTGCTACCAGAGACATTCTGTCAGATTGTTTAATTTGCTGCAGCCAAAAACAGAAGGCAGTCGACAGGAGATGTTCTGAAACATACTAACATGTCACAAAAACAACTAGGAAAGAAATCTTCTTTTTGCTAGAAAATAAAAATGCTTACTTCATATTTAATTAAGAATTCTGAAACAAAAAGTGCCATTAGATCAAACTTTACTAACAGCAGTCAGTTGTCTATAAAATTTATTTTCTATCTTTTCCATACAGTGGTTGCTTGTTTGAAAGCAACAAGAGAGCTATAATGATCCTGAAAAAATAGTACCATACCAGTAATAATAATCAAACAAACACTAGTGTAAAAGCCATGCTATTTATAACTTGAATCAGTGTCTATGAGTGAAATGATTAGAAAAGATTGTAAATAAATTTCTATATAAGAAAAAAATGACATAAGAAAAAATCTTTGCTCTAGTGCGAACATCTTCCTAAAGTCAGAATCAATCAGATTTGAAGGTGTTTTTAAGACATGGAAGGAAGTTGACTTTAGGATACTGGAATTTATCAACATGAAGATGCAGCTGGACACTAATACAGGCAATACACAGTATGTCAGGAAGTTATAAAATAATCAGTTTTTGTGCTACTAATTTATGAGCTACCACTATATCAGTTTAATGTAATTGTAATTGTATCCATCCAATTACATTACATTTTCAAAAATTGATTATTTGCATTACTGTATTAACTTAAGCTAACAATCAGTTCTTAAACAAGTAGGTTTAAGGACAACGTAGTGTAAAAACTTACCTACAGGATTAATGAATAGCTAATCAAATGATAATATTAAGACTCACCATCAAACCTCTGCTCATGAAGTATGGTCTGTTAATTCCATCATTGAGCTCACAGTCTTCACAGAAACAAATAAATATTGTGTCTATTGCCATCTGAAAGGATAAATAATAAAATCAGATGAGAACATTCACAATAGAAAAGATCAGAACAACAACATATTAATGTGCAGACTAAGTTGAGTTTACCTCATAGACAGTGATGAAGCAGTGTGCTACAAGGTAAGCAAACACTCCCGCAAGTGAAAGAGGCACCCACAAGTGCATAATTCCATCTTTGTGCTGAAAAAAAAAGTTTAATTCAAGAGGTAACTTTTAATTGAATCTTGTACAGGACATGTACTTTTTTATTTGGATGAGAGAAAACTTTATCCAATATGCCTGCACCTAACCTTGTTTGTCTTCTAACAGTTAACCGGTGCATGGATTACAGCAACAGAAACCAATGCCAGCAAAGGAAAAGCACTCTGTTGGACAACATTTTCTTTTTCTTTCAATAGTGACAGTTACATGAGATCCAGAACATCCATTTTTAAACGGTACAAAACATGACCTTTTAAATACATAATAGTGAGCTTACAAAACTTCTGGTGCATAACATCGCAAAGAAGGGTGGCCATCAGGAGAATTTCAGTGGAAACAGTACAGCAGAGAAGGTGGAGGCTCCAGAGTGAAAGACAGGGATATGGAAAAGAAGAATGGAGTAGGAAATCACTTGCACAGGTGGAGTGGATGAAGAAGGGTGCAATGGGATGGTAGTGGAAGTGGAGGTATAGGCAGTTTGAAGACAGGAAAGAAGTACCTTTTTACCAATGTTCCTGTTCTCAACCTATTTCACTCTCTAGCCCTCACATGAGACTCTCACATCCCCTGTTACTTTTGTACTCCACCCTAGTTTACTTTTTACTCCTTTCCCTTATCTCCTTATTGTAAAGCTGTCTCAAAGATAATAATGTTTATGACTTATTTCCTGTATTGCACCAGGAAGATCAAAGTGTGTCGGTCAGTTTCTGTAATGCCTAACTGAATTGCAGCTCTAATATTTTTTGTTTCTATGGCTATCTGAGAATAACTAAAGTGAGTCAAAACTGATAATAGCTATAAATAAGTGCATCATGAGTGTTGCTGCAAAGAAGTACTATAATTTCATGATGTCTGTGGTGGGGTTGTTACTTACTTTCCATTTGTGCCTTAAAAATTGTGTAAGTTAAACTATTAAGGTATTCTGCGAGAGAGTTGGGCTTTCAGTTAAAACACAAATTCAGAAATTTTTTATGGGGTTATTGGACCTCAGGTTATAGTAACATGAAGGAGTGCTGATAGTAGAGACACATTTCAGAAAATTTAGTCATTGCTAGATAGATACTTGATAGAATTCAGAGCTTCTTATGCATTAACATTTCAAAGCTTCTTATGCATTAACATTACTAACCTTCAACATCTGCACACCACACACCACAGTAGCTATGACAACCATTGCTTTTCCCAGGAACAATACAAAATCACCAACTGAATTTATAGCTGCAACCCTTAAGGCATTTGATGCCAAAAGTTTGAAAGCTTGTTTCCCAGCTTTACAGAAACTGTGTCCATGTATTGCTGAAAGGTAAACACAATGGTGAAAAAGTTAAAAGTTTTTGATTACATAAATTTTTATTGCTGACATTTAATTAGCTCACATAAAAAGGCCAAGCAGGTGCAAGTACATACACAGATATAAGCTAAAATTAATACAATAACAGAAAAACCTCAGTAATTAAAAGACAATAAGTACCAAATAGAGTGTTGGAAGTCTCTGCCTCAGCTTTCAAACTATCCCTTCTCAGGAAAAACACACACACACTCTATTGCTTTCTTATGTAGAAATACATGGGAATTTTTATGAGGCAGTTGGGGGGGAAAAGCCACAATTCATCCTCTAAAAAACTCATTTATAATGTGACTTATGCTACCACTTATGTATGGACACCATTTAAATTTGCTTACCTATTTCAATATAGGCATTCCTTGTAAGAAACTGGAGAATTTTCTCAAAGCAATACAAACAACATTGACAAGTCCTGAATATACATGTTGTTACTGCATTGTTGTGATT
Organism: Schistocerca nitens; assembly: GCF_023898315.1. Classification (NCBI taxonomy): domain Eukaryota; kingdom Metazoa; phylum Arthropoda; class Insecta; order Orthoptera; family Acrididae; genus Schistocerca; species Schistocerca nitens. The sequence goes on along the minus strand of NC_064617.1, from coordinate 387,745,584 downwards.
TTTTACTTTGGACTGAATGAATTTTAGGACTATACGTATCATCTGTATAATAGCAATGAGCAATGAACCCAGAGCAACTGAGCCTAGATGATACCTCACAAGATTACAAAAGCTTCGTATAATTGGTGTGCCCAAGTTCTGCTTATTCCTGAAAAATTAGAAGCATAAATGTTCACAATTCAAAAAGTGTTGCAGGCTCAAGAAAACTCAAGTAATAAACCTCAACTCATCAAAGCTGTTTTTCATAATACTTGTAAGTAATGAAGAGCTATAACTTGAGTTTTAACTGATATGTTTTTATTATTTATTGCAAATAAAGAAAGAAAATGTAAAAAAAAGAAAGAGCCTTGAATTTACCTATCTCGCTAAAAAATCATATTCATCATAAATAAATGACATGAACATTTATCTTTGTATTAAGAGTAGGTTTATCACAAAGTAATCAGTTGTAGCAAATATCGTATTTCAATTCTTTTTAAAATGGTGTTTCACAAAATACAAAGTATCTAAAAATGAGTGACAGAAAATTGTTTTGTTAAAATATATTACAATTTCATAATTTTTACTGTAATTTCATGAGTATTCTCCAACAGTTTCAGCTACAATAATAATCTAAACATTGTAGCAATCACTTATCTGGATCATAAAACAAGGAAAACAGATTCACTTTTGACCAGACTAGGTCTCTCAGAAATTTATGAAAATGAGACAGCAGATCAAACACCAAGAATCAGAATATATTATAAGACAACATGTTGGTCAAGAGAGAGAATAAGTTGCAATTACAAAACTCCACTAGCCAGCAAATTTAATGAGGTGAATTAGTTTCAACTCTATTCCAGAGAGTGGACTGTTCTATGATTTATAGATTCCTATTTCTGTGAAAAGAATGATGATGGAAATTTTAACTGGCTGCATTTTAGTAATTGACAAGCAAACTATGTATTGACAGGATATCTGCTATCTTTTCGGGGTAATGATAACATGAGTGTGGTACAAGTTTTAACATTTTGTGTTGTCAGAGAGAGGTTTAGTATATTACTAAGTACTTAGTTCATCCAACCTTACCGAGCGAGGTGGCGCAGTGGTTAGACACTGGACTCGTATTCGGGAGGATGACGGTTCAATCCTGCGTCCGGTCATCCTGATTTAGGTTTTCCGTGATTTCCCTAAATCACTCCAGGCAAATGCAAGGATTGTTCCTCTGAAAGGGAACGGCCGACTTCCTTCCCCATCCTTCCCTAATCCGATGAGACCAATGACCACGCTGTCTGGTCTCCTTCCCCAAACCAACCGACCAACCATCCAACCTTTTTCCAGTGATTAGCCAGACACATACATATACTGGACTTGGTTATGATAACTATCTTCTTTTTATTTTACCTATACTTATCTCATAATAAACTTATACACCCACTGAATCGACTTTTAACTTCCCATCCAACATATGATCACAATCAATCTTGAGAAGTAAATTGCTAGCATACAGTGATTTTTTGTATCTGTATTTACCAGCTCTGTTCCTGAGAAGAGCTGGGTATTGTTTTACGAAACAGTTTCTTTGTGGAGCATTATGTTACGAAAATCAAAACTACAATGATGTTAAGGAAATGCATTCATGCTTGCACTGGAATATGCAAAAGAAGATCATATCTGTGACAAAATGAGTATTTGTTTGTATCCGTGATAATGATCTCCAAGGATCATGCCAAAAGAATCTTTTTTATATGCATGTAAAATAAATTATTTTGCATGTACCATTAAGTATCTAGGAGAAATATAAATTTTAATTATGTGTAGATCCTATTGACTCAATAAACTTCTATAATTCTTTCCACTCATATCTTCAACAGCATTTTTAATTAATCATAACACTGTCAATGTGACTGTTTTATTATGTAATAGTAGTCTTTATTAAAATGGTGTAATGATCTCAGCTAAAGAGCTGTTGTAGTATTATATCAGTTTATTGTTGATTACAAATTAGTTGATTACAAATGAGTTCAACTCCCAATATCCACTACACCCTTCAATTCTATTTTGTTTTTCAGAGCCTGCACTGATATTTCATCAAATGCATGTTCTCTCAGCATTTCCCAGCTCTGGTGGACGTGACGGCTGGTTGAGATCTTAATGAACTGAATACTTGACCCAAGCCCTGTTTAAACTGAAACCAACATCCCTGTTTATTAATTTTTCTGATATCTCTATTTCAATAGATTCCTTAATTACACTGTCCAGAAAACTGGGCACTTGCATAACAATGACAGTCTTATAATATTTCATTTCATGATTATTTTTGATGCAGTGTTCAATGGTAACTGATTTACTTGGATGTTCTAGTTGGGGTGTTGCTTATGTTCTTTGCAACTCTCCCTCACTGTCTAATAGTCTGCCTGATGCAAGGCATGCCACATTCGCTTGGAATGTGGTATACACCTGGCTTTCAGAGACCTAAGTTGTCTTTAACATTACATAGAAGACTTTTAATCTTTGTTAACAGAAGTGAAATACACTGTATACCATGTTTCTATAGGAATCTATTGATCTTTTTGGATAATGGGGCAGCTTAAGGTAGATAAATGTTTTTGGCTGCTCATGCTGTCTCATTCTCAACCTCTTTCTCAAGTATTTTTGCTTTTGACTGCAATGCCTACTCAAGTCGACAATTTGAGTACCCATTTCTTCAGAACACTATTCATAGGTTTTGTAATTTTTTGGTGAGGCTGGTCTTGTCTGAAAGTGTTCAAACTCTATGGACCACAGTCTTTCGCACTGTTTTTTTTTTTTTTTTTTGGTTGGTAATGGCTCAGGGTGTGGAGATAATGATCAGTGGGGGTTTTCTACATACCCTATGATCCACGGATCCATTCAGTCTTCTCTTAAGTGATACACCAAGGAAAAGTAGCTGGCCCCCCTCTTTCTAGTTCCATTGCAAATTTTTTGTTAGGATGGATAGAGTTGAAATGTCCCAGGAACTCTTCAAGTTTTATAGAGGCCAAGTGGCCACACCACAAATGTGTTGTCCACATATCAACAGAAACACATTGGTTTGAACTTGGTGGATGCTAATGCCTTTGCTTCAAAGTGTTCCATGTATAGATATGCAATGGCAGACAATAACAGATTGCCCGTCATGCTGGGTTTGTTCATAATATTTTCTGACAAACAGAATGTGCCTAAAAGTACAGTAAAGAAACTGTAGAATTTTTTTCATGGTTAGTTCCAAGGACTTAAGAAATGGGATTCTTGTAAAGAATTGGACCACATTGAAACTGAGATGTTGTATAAAGTAACTGGAGTTCTGAGTGTGGTGTTTGCACTTCCCCACATAATTGCTGAGAATGTGTTTCAGGTACTTTGCCAGCTGGTACATAGGTGGACCAATATTACTAACTGTAAGTCTACAGGAATGCCTTCTTTGTGTACCTTAGGAAGTTCATAAGGCCATCGTAGCACAACTGCTCAAGTTCAACCTTAATGGCACTGTGGCAAATATGACTCACTGAACCATGTTGTTTTGCCAACCCATTGCCTCGAGCTTGCAGAAAGTGTAGCTGACATGTGAATATGGTGAACTGATGTCTAGCATTCATAAGATGTCACAAATTCTCTCTTATGCTAGTAGCAGGCTTGCACGGCACATAATCCTAGTGTCCATAGGTATATTAATATGGTATTTAATTTTGATGAACATAGGTACAGTTTCTTCATCTCAACACATTGTTAGAAAGCTCAGTGTATTGAGAAGTTAGCTTTTCTACTGGCACAGATTATGCAACTTGTGTACATTGTGGGCCATCTCCTACCCACAGAGTGAAGTGATGTGATCTTTCAGGTTTTCTCAGCATGATTAATGCTATACTTCCAAGTGTTCAGCTGAGTTATTTTTTCTATGTTATGCACAAAATTTCAGTGATGAACCCAGCTGTCTTTTTTCAGACAAGAGAATGTGTATATCATGATATATCAGTGTGGGCTCTGAGAAACAAAAGAGCATCAAAGGAGATAGAAGATATCAGGTACTGGCCTCACAGTCAGCTATAAATAGCAGTGAGAGACCAACATTCTGGACAGAATCCAGTAGTACACATAACAGAACAACTCGCAGCACCTGATGGAGATAATTGGGTTGGTCATCAAAATAGCATGTATAAAATGGAAACAACAGCTCAACTTAACAGCTGGAAATCAGTCACACTAAGAAAATATGAGAGATCAAAAATTTTCCATGGTATTCTCTTCCTTCTTCACTGACCCTAAGATCTTAGGATCCATTGGCTGTTGCCATTTTCAATTTTATTTTGCAACTCTCTATCTGTTTCAGCTGATATAACAGAGGTCACCAAACTTTTTGGACATCAGGTGCATGCCTGACAAAATGAAGAGTGTGGGCTGCATCATCATTCTGCACAATAATCTAGACACAATTATTTAAAACTGAACACTGTAAATTTAAGGAACATAGCAGCTAGGAGGTCTCCGAACATGTGACGATCTCCTAGTTTTCTAAATGTAGCATTTAAATTTAGTTTATATCACAATGTCACATATTCCATATTTTTTTGTCAGTCACATTCAAGTGCCATTGGCAGGCTGGCCGAACTGACATCACTGGTGGGATCCAGTGCATGGGCCTTAGTTTGGTGACACCTGATATGCAATTTTAAAAATGTTTGCAATATTTATAAACTATTTATTATGAGTACTTTACAGGTAAAAAAAGGGAAGAGAAGGAATTAAAAGGATAATAATTATAATTTTGCAATACATGTCACTGCTCAAAAGACATTAAGAAATAAGTGACATGACATTTATCGTGAAAGAAAACATCTTTCAAAATTATTTGCAACTTACATTTCACAATCAGAACCTGAAATTTATATAACATTAATTAAAATTATCTCTCACAAGCATGTATTCAATGCCAATAGCAAATTCATCAGAAATGATTTTCACTTAACCTCGATATGTAAGTGAAGAAACAATTACCGTGTAAAAAACCATGTTGCTACAGCACCAGCTATAACCATATGCTGACATCCAGTGCAAAACTGAGCAAACCACAGCACTGCAAACAGATTGTACCATCTTGTCACCTGCAAATTAACATAATTATAAATTTATAATTAGATTTGCCTCTATATTTATATTCTGATAGGGAATGTTGGGAATAAAGATAACTATTGTTTAGGGAAGAAACAGAGTTCCTTCATGGCTATTTCTTCCCTGCACTACTGGCACCCCTTTCATGCATCGCTTACTTTACTCTTGTGGCCTTAGTTTTCTGGCAAGGCACTAACTATGTAATTGGGATAGAACATTGTAGGTCATCTTTTGAGCTGACATTCTTCATGGTCAAAACCAAGCTATAAAAATAATTTTATCATAATATAAAAATTATTAACAATCTTCCAGATGATGATGTTTTTGCAGTGTCTGGCCCAAGGAATGGTTTGATGCAGCTCTTCATGCTAGTCTGTCCTATGGAAACCTCTTCATCTCTGCATACCCACCTCAATATCCACTCAGACCTGCTTACTGTTCTCAAGCCTTGGTCTTAGTTTACAATTTTTACATCCTCACATTTCCCCCCATTGCCAAACTGACAATTTCTTGATACCTCAGGATGTTTTCTATCAACCAATCTGTTCCTTTAGTGAAGTTGTGCCCCCTGTCTAATCTTCAGCATTCTCCTGTGGCACAATATTTCAAAAACCTTTATTTTCTTCTTCTTCGAACTGTTTACTGTTCATGTTTTACTTATGTACAAGACCTCACTCCAAATGAATATTTTCAAGAAATATTCCCTGGCACTTAAACAGACTACAGGAAAAATTAAATGGCTACCTACAGACTTCCAAGGATTTCATGAGTTAATTATCCTGAATGCACATTAGTACTCACTATTAGGTAAGAGATCTCCCATAATACTTCGTTGGATAAGTAATTCCTACTAAAAGCATTTGAGGTGAATGGAATGGGCATTCAGTGACCGTAGGCACAGATTTCATGGCACCTGAAATGTACCGGTAATAGTGACTTCGTTAATGCACTGGCTTCTAGTGTAGTCTATCAAAAATGAAACTGAACAATCAGATATTTTTGGTGTTTACTAGTATTGGATTAACATACCAGTGAGACAACCATGTCTTGCTTTGATAAATACACTGATGACACTATAGGAAAAGTAGTTACATAGATTTGGATGTGTTGGAGCTGGGCCTCAGCTATCCAATATTCTGGACAATACCTTTTGTGACCATAATAATTATGAAAAATACCATGCTATCACACAATATTGGTACAGAATGTATGTAATAGTGAACATTTACCAGTGTGTCTTCCATTAAAGCAAATCAAGCAGCACTCCTCTCAAGAAGTTAATGACTATGAGGGGCGCCTATTCAAATGTTCGTGGAGAAACTCTGTAGGTTTGCTGTGAAGATAATGTGGTATTGATCTTTTAAAAACAATTTCATGTATTCTTCCAGAGATGATGTAGCATCATGCTGCCAAATCAAACAATTGAAATGAGACTGAGATGCTGTGCAAATTGACAGGTCACGCCACATCTCATAGCCTTATCTTTGGGACATAGGGCATGTGGCTTGAGAATCAACAAGGCATGGACTTGGTATCAGGTGGCTGGTGTGAGCAGTGGCCAAGAGAGGTTGCGCTGAGGCACCCAGAACTATCAGTTTTGACTTTGGCACGTGTGTGGGACGTGAGGCCCCAGTTCCAGATCCTATGCTTCTTTGCCGATTTGTCTCCTGAACACACTGGACTTGTTTCTGAGGAGGACATGTAGAAGGCAACTCAGTGGACTGATGCGGGCACACACTGAGGGGAGCAAGCGGGAGGAAGCCATTTTTTGTACCACCTGTTTCACAGAACTATAGGAATTTTTTCTTCAGCTGACATCACACAAGACGTTCCCAGTGAGCACATTTGGAACTCTCATGTTTCTCAGACTAAGTTTAACTGAGGAAGTGTCATTTCTGAGTGGTGGCCATGCCTCAGTGTTTGGTGTTCTTAGATTCCCTCCTGCTGCAGTAAGAACCTCCGTTTTGGTCTTTACTCTGTGAATTAACTTAGTGAGGCATGTTGCCTCCCAGTTCATGCTCCAGCTCAGCGTCCTGACTTAGGATTTTGTGGTTGTCACCCATATACTGCCTCCAAATTTAAATGCAAAGGCCTGTGTTATCACACATGCTGTTTCTAACCACTTACTGGTGAGTCACGAACTTCTCTAGCTAAGCTTTTGGCAGTATTTACCCACACGAGCTGAGTTCTGCCCCATGTGCTGACACAGTGATCTGTTTCAGTTCTGAGCCAAGGGCATAATATTTGAATGGATCTGTTTCAGTTCTGAGCCAAGGGCATAATATTTGAATGGATCTGTTTCAGTTCTGAGCCAAGGGCATAATATCTGAATTTGGCTAATGGTTGGCATTTGAACTTATTCCGATCTACAGTGACCAAGTGGGTGGATGTTTTCCAACCTGTTAAATTTGTTGCTTCAGTTTGAGAGTTTTCTTATTAGAAATTACTCTGAATGCATCGCTGTCAATTTTTGTAGTATCTTTCAATGGTTCTATAATTGGTATGCAAATTTTGCAATTATCATGCCAGTATCCCGATATAATTGCTTTGGGCCTTATGGTGCTGCCTGACACGGCTGCCCTTATCTCTGCCCCCTTATTTCAACTTGTTAGTTATTTTGTATATCTGCATAGTCACATGTGTCTCCCATGTGTGTTCCACAAGGCGAGAGCCAGGAATTCTGAGCCATTTGAGCTGCTGACTGCCCTGAGTTCGGACCAGTGGTGGTGGACCTTCTGTATCAGTTGTCTTTTTATTAGGTTTTAAACAGGATTGGATGAAATTAAATTGGCCAGATCTTAGCTAAGTTGGCATCTGGAATCTTTTGGTAGTCTGATTTATCTGGAGACCTGGCTGAAAATGACTTACAAGTCCATGGCACCCTCCGTCGGACATGCTGGAATTCAATACAGTTTTGGCCCATTCTTAGCCTTGAGTTTCCACCCTCACAGGCACATGTTTGATCAGGTGCTGGAAGGTTTCTTGGGGAATGGCAGCCCATTCTTCATGGAGCGCTGCACTGAGGAGAGGTGTCGACATCAGTCGGTGAGGCCTGGCACGAAGTCAGCATTCCAAAACATCCCAAAGGTGTTCTATAGGCTTTAGGTCAGGACTCTGTGCAGGCCAGTCCATTACAGGGATGTTATTGATGTGCAACCCCTCCGCCATCCGCCATCCACCACAAGCTGTGCATTATAGACAGGTGCTCAATCATGTTGAAAGATGCAGTCGCTATACTGGAATTGCTGTTCAACAGTGGGAAGCAAGAAGGTGCTTAAAACATCAATGTAGGCCTTTGCTGTGATAGTACCATGCAAAACAACAAGGGGTGCAAGCCCTCTTCATGAAAAACACGACCACACCATAACACCACCGCCTCCAAATTTTACTGTTGGCACTTCACACGCTGGCAGATGACATTCACCAGGCATTCGCCATATCCACACTCTGCCATTGGATCACCACATTGTGTTCTGTGATTCGCCACTCCACACAACATTTTTCCACTGTTCAATCCTCCAATGTTTACACTCCTTACACCAAGCTAGGCATTGTTTGGCATTTACCGGCATTATGTGTGGCTTATGAGCAGCCACTCAACCATAAAATCTGTTTTCTCACCTCCCTCCTAACTGTCACAGTACTTGCAGTGGATCCTGATGCAGTTTGGAATTCCTGTATGATGGTCTGGATAGATGTCTGTCTATTACACATAACGACCCTCTTCAACTGTTGGCGGTCTCTGTCAGTCAACAGATGAAGTCGGCCTGTACACTTTAGTGCTGTACATGTCCCTTCACGTTTCCACTTCACTAACACATCGGAAACAGTGGCCCTAGGGATGTTTAGGAGTGTGGAAATCTCGCATATAGATGTATGATACAAGTGACACCCAGTCACTTGACCATGTTCAAAGCCCGTGAGTTCTGTGGAGCACCCCTTTCTGCTGTGTCACAACGTTTAATGACTACTGAGGTCACTGATATGGAGTACCTGGCAGCAGGTGGCAGCACAATGCACGTAATAAGAAAAAGCATGTTTTGGTGGTGTCTGGGCACTTTTGATCACATAATGTAACTTAAGTATTAATGTAGCTGGATTACTTTCACATTTAAATAATGGTGAATCTTTAACTGTTCTATTCAATTTCATACTCTGATCTTTGTTTGGTTAAATGTCTTTGTACGTTAACAAATGTTGTTCTGAAACTTGTCCATGTTGCAGGTTATGTTCATTCCCACCCTTTCCTAGTCCTTCCACCTGCAACCAATCAGACTCAGAATCTAGTGAAACACATAATTATAGTCATTGATACATAATAAAAAATCTGTTCCTATAATCTCCTTCCTTTTCAATTTTAGTGTAGAAAATAATTCATGTAATACGAATCTGCTCGTTACAATAGCTAGAAACCTTTACTAATAAAGATGAAAGTCAACAGTTTTATAGTGCAGAATAAGACAAAAATTTACTGTAAATTTCAGGTCCTACATCAGACAGGTTGTCCACTGTGGCATCTGATGGCCATTAAAATTGCAAAACCATGATGTTGGCTTGCAATAAATGTCAAATTGGCATGAACTGTATTACATGCCTGGCTTTTTAAATAATTAGCATTTCAGTGCAACAAAGCAAAGTAGGCAGGAATTAAGCTATCTACAATGTGTAGACTACTGGTCAAAAGTTTTTGATCACTTGTCACAACTATGGATTTTTGCTTAAAACATGGATTTCATTTTGAATATTCTATCATATCCCTGTCGTGATAATAAGACAAATATGAAACATGTAAAGTCTAAGTGCCTCTGTTGTGTATTTGACTGGCTGTTCACCTAGGATGGCACTGATGAATACCAGAACAGCACTGATGTGCCGTTACGTAAGACAGTTCCATTGGAATAGCTGATTTTATGTCACCTCCTATGTAGCAATCATTTGTATTTGTTTACAGTACATTGTGTGCGTGCACCAGTGTGTTTGTATATTGGATCAGGTTCATACTGTATTACCTCCTAATGGGATGGAAACAGAAGACTGGATTTGAAAAACATGCTGTAATTGTGGCTCTGCATGAGGAAGGCTATTCTACTCGGACAATAGCAACAAAAGTTGGTGTGGTGTATACACTGCAGCAGATCAAGCAAACTAGTGCCAACACAAGTGTTTCATGATCTGGAAGACCCTGAGTTACATCATACATGGAAGATCAGATCATTTGTGCACAGAGTATATATCAGATGTCTTGTACTGCACCCGAAATTCATGAAATTCATGTGGAAGTAAGTAGTATGCAAGTATCTCCGATCTCTCTCTCAACAGGACAACGGCCTTTTCATGAAAAAGCTTTAAAGGGAGATGTAGTTGACAAAAAACCTTTTTTATATGAATAGATTTCAGTGTGCAACAATGGTCCAAGGTGTTATTCACAGATGAATCTTAGTTTGAAATATCTGGAAGGCACTGTTGGATGTTTGTTCATCGACTTCATTGAGAATGTTTTATGACTGTGATGGCAATGGTGAAGCACGGTGGAAGTTCAGTAACAGTATGAGGATATTTTGTGGGTGATAAAGTTGGTGATCTAGCGAGAATTAATGTAACATTGAAGAAGCAGGGATATCACAGGACACTGATTAATAATGCAGTTCTATATGGCAAGAGACTTACTGGTCATGGGTTTGTTCAGCAGCAGGCCAATGATCCCAAACATGTGTCTAAACTATGCAGATGGTACGTCAATAGAAGAGAGAAATTTGGGGAATGGAAGAATATGATTTCACCAAATCAGTCACCTGACTTAAATCCTATTTAACTCTTATGGGATTAGCCTGACAAGAAGGAGAGAAAACAGAGGTCATCTAATGTTGAAGATCTATGGAATAATTATTAACAGACATGTTGCACTGCACTGCACTATCCACAAAAACTTGTTGTCTGTAAGAAGATATTTAGGCCTAATGTAAGAAGGAGCAGCATCTACCATCATGTGTCAGAATCTGTCAGCAGCTAGTTTGTGGCCTATTGAGACTGGCTAATTGGTCTGTGATACTGCTGCTCAAAGACCATACACATTGACATCCATGATTTCAATTGCACCAAGCAAGTAGTGCCCAGAAGGCAGGCAGGAAAGAATCAGGATTGGTGGTGCAACAAATCAGCATTGCCATGCACTACCTGGATGGTGAAAATTATCGTGACTTCCCTTTGACAATACTGTACAGAGAAATATGCAAACAGCAGTGTGCACCCAATGACAGCACTAGACACATGAGTGGCTTCCCACTTTTTCAGATCTGTTCCAGTCCTGGATAGAGCATTTATATTTACAACTGTACTCTGCAAATCAATGAGAAGCACATGGCAGAAGGTAGGTCCCATTGTACCAGTTATTAGAGCTTATTCCCATTACATTCACATACGAAGTGCAAATTGAATCATTGTTTAAATGCTTCTGTGCAACTGTAATTTGCCTAATTTTGTCTTTGTGATCCCTAGGACAGCAATACTTATGGGGTTGTAGCACATATCTAAAGTTATCACTTAAATCTGGTTCTAGAAAATTTCTCAGTAGACTTTAACAGGGTAATTTGCACCTATCTTCAAAAGCCTCTGCCAGTTCAGTTATTTTAATATTCTTGTGTCTCTTAACATGAGACACACAACTCTGTAACCATTTGTATTGCCCTTCTTTGTTATAGGTCCCACACACCAATATTCTAGGACGGGTCACACAAGTGTTTTGTATGGAATCTCCCCTGTAAACTTATTGCATTTTCCTAGTATTCTATCAATGAACCAATGTCTACCACCTGCTTTACCTATAACTGAGACTACATGATCATTCCACTTCATATCTCTACAAATTGTTACACCCAGGTACTTGTATGAGTTGACTAACTCTAATTGACTCGCTGTGGTCCTAGGATACAACTTTTGTTTTGTGAAATCCAGAATTTTACATTTCTAAACAATTAAAACAAGGTGCCAATTGTTGTACCACTTTGAAAGCTAACTGGATATTTGTGCAGAATTTTTCAAGTAGTGCTTTATTATAGAGAACTGCATCACCTGCAAAGAGTCTGGGTTTACTATTAATATGGTCTGCCAGATCATTTATGTACAACATGAACATAAAGGGACACAACGCTCTTCCCTTGGGCACTTCTTAAATTACTTCTACATCTGTCAATTCTTCAAATGAGATAACATGCTGCAAACTCTCTACACGAACTGCACAGTCCTGTCTCAAATTTCATTTGATACCCCATGTTACCATAGTTCTGTTAATAAACATTGATGTAGTACTGAGTCAAATGTTTTTTTAAACTTAAGAAATACCACATCCACCCAGGTGACTTTATCCATGGCTTTCAAAATACCATGTGAGAAAAGCGCATGTTGGGTTTTGCATAACAGCTGTTTCTGGAATCCATGCTACATTGCATGGAGAAGATAATTCTGTTCAACATACCCAATTGTGTTTTAGATCAGAATGTGTTCTAGGATTCTGCAAGAGTCATTGAGATTGAGTAGCAGGTTTGTGGATCACTTGTGTTACCCTTCTTGTAGACATGTGTGACTTGTACTGTTTTTTCAATTAATGGGGGCAGTTTTTTGTTTGAGGGATTTACAGTAAATTATGATTAAAATGAGAGCTAACCCAACTGCAAATTCTACATGAATTTGACCAAGATCCCATTAGGGCCTGGAGCTGTAATCAGTTGTAACTATTTTAGTTGTTTCTGAACTCCACTGAAACCAACATCTGTTTTATTAATCTTTGCATTTCTGCTTTTGCTTTGTCACCTTCAGTTTCATTACCAATGTCATCCATGAGTGTCTGGACTCTTAGGCACTAACTTTGGTGCCAGTAGATTTTTTCTTTTTAATTTTGTGAGAGATATTTCAAAAGATTCTGCTATGATAGTCATTGAGGGCTTCATACATATAATGACAACCAAATGTGTTTCGTGCACAACCTCTACAGCCCATGCTTTGTTTTACATGTATTATGCAGATATTACTATTTCTTTAGGAGTTATTTTACAATGGCAGTATATAATCGATGGTTTCTCCTATCATCAAATGTTTTGCTAGTTAAATATATATCTACTGCTTGGTCAACTTCACTGTGATTTGCAGATTATAGATGTAGATTATTATTGTTTTTCTATACACTCCTGCCCCAATGGATATTTGACAGTACTGCCTCTTCATCTGGTTTACTGAACATGCAAATTTCAATATGGACAACCTCCAAGAGGTCAGACCTATTTGTTGCCACTGGGTCCACTGTATTTCTACTATGAATGAAGTCCTGGACTATCTGCTGTAGGTGGTTTTAAGAGAAAGCATTTAGTAATCTTTTACAAGATGTCTTGCTACAGCCAACACTTACAAAACTGTAACCATCCCATTCAACTGTTGGAAGATTAAAGTCTCCTCGAAACAAAGCTACTACATCCATTAGATTGTTGAATAATTAAAGTGTCCTCCATTGATGGCAGTGTAATTGCGAAAGAGGCTTTCTCTTAAGTTATCAGTTACTTGGTGGTTGGTAGAAAGACCTGATCACAAGTTTATGCTCACCTTTGATAATGTGTCTTCCCTACACAAACCAGCATGCAGCTTAAATTTATATCTCGATGTATTTGAGCTTCTTGTCTACTACAACATATACACCATCTTCATTTCCCATTAGTCAATAATAGTGACTCAACGTACATTCACGTTACTCCAAACATCTCACTGCTACCAAATTTGGATTTTACTCAACTTTCTGCACCTAGCAGGCTATTATACATGAGTTCTCCTACAAACTCTGTGACTTTGTTGTGAATGCTTTGACAGTGGATCAACTAGGATTTCATTAATTTCCTCTCTGGGAGCAATTCCTTTGAACCTTGCACTAATATTTTGAGGTCTCCTATATCTGTCATTATCTGAAATGGATGGAGATTGCCTAAGTTAAAAAAACCTTTGCGTTTACTCCATACACAGTCGGCTACCTGGGTAGCAGTCACTGATGTGTCCAGCACCTCTGACAGATTTACGGGGTGTTACAATTCTCAACTCTACGCTGTATGTCCAGGAAATCATGAAGGGTCCAAATCACTTATGGGGACAATGTTACAAATTGTGAACTTCACTGGATCACCGTTAACAAGGCTGGTCTCTTCAACCATTTTTGTCAGTCATTGGAATGATAAAACTGTAACCTCACATCCTGGATGACAGACATGGTCTGTTCCAACACGCACCACAATATGTAGTTGGTTACATCCTGTTCCCTCAATGGCTGCCAGAGCAGCTTCTTCAGTATGTCAAATGAGGCCTCCAGGCATACACACTGAGTGTACCAGAAGATCCTTCTCATCCCTTGCTGCCATTTTCCTAAATGGTATCATTATTCCTGTACATTAGAACCATCAACAATTAACAGACTCGTGTCCTTTGGCACTTGCTTCTCCCTGACGTGGGTCACAGCAGGCTTCCCAGTAGGTGAAGTGTCTCTCTCTGGCTCAGTTTCAGCCTGAGTGGACGACAGCACCTCAAACTTGTTGGTTAGGAGTTGGGTGTAATACCCCTAATTCTATCTTCTCTCTACCTCCACTGTACATGGCTCCTAGGTCTACCCCTGACATACCATTCATAGATACGAGGATACGTGGTGATAGATCCTGTACTTCTACAGAGGAGACAGTATCCATCAGTGTACTTCTACAGAGGAGACAGCGTCCATCAGAGAGGATAGTACTTGAGAGACTCTAGTATCTCTTGTACATAACTCTTTGCATTTCACCAAATTTAGCCATTAGAAGAAGCTTTGAGTCACTTGACAGCTGTCACAGCAATTTTCAGCTGCTTACAAACAACAGCTAGTTCGTCCCTTGCCCAAAAATAGCTGTCTCAGTAGGACAGCATTCTAGTTGGTGCAATGTTTTTCTGGACACTAAACAGTTAACTTTAAATTGTCATTGTTTTAATTTCAGGATCTGTTATGCTACAAGGACTGCAAGTTGCCCTTAAGATATGACACTACAACATCCAAGAAAGTTTTTTTTTGCAAACAACAATATAAATATGGTCCTGAACAGTATAGTGTACAGTATCGGTAAACATGTCCATGGGCTTGCCACAGTGATAATACCAGTTCCTGTCAGATCACCAAAGTTGAGCGCTGTTCAACTCTGCTAACACTTGGATCATGGCTGTCTGGGTCTGCCAAGTGCTGTTGGCAAGCGAGGTGTACTCGGCCCTTGTGAGGCCAATTGAGGAGCTACTTGACTGAGAAATAGTAGCTCTGGCCACAAAATCTGGCAATAGCCAGGAGAGTGGCGTGCTGACAACATGACCCTCCATATTCGCATCCAGTAACACCTATCAGCTGAGAATGACACGATGGTCATTCAATAATGTTGGACCTTCCTAGACTGTTTGGATGGAGTTTAGGAGTTTCACTGGTAAACATACTGTCTCAGTTATTACCGATTGTTTGAAGCAATTCTTCAGCATAATTTTTATGACAGAAAACTGGATGATGGAATATGTCAGGTGGGAAGGATGACAGGTATAAGAAAAGTGGGAGGAGAGAGGAATGGAGGGAATGGTGACTGCTATAGGAGAAAGAGTTAATACAAGAATGAGACAGCAATGTCACTGCTGAGCTCACCCTGTTACAGGCTGAGGAAGTCACACATGGTACATCATGGCATAAGATGTGTGTCTGGGATGAGGAGGTGACGGGTGTGTGTGGAGCGGTGGGGGAGCAGGATAGCACACCTCCAACCTTACTTCATTTTCTTTTCCAAGGTCTCTTCCCAAGAACACAAACACCCCTACAGAGGAAAAGTAGCCACCTGTAATTTTAAAACAGATCATGATTTGATCATCCTCCCTACAGAAATGGCTCCACCATTGTAGTGATGAATCTCAGTGACTGCCTGGCAGAAGACTCTGCCAACTGTCTGATGAATCCATGTACAAGCCCTGCCATAGTGATCAGATTCTAAAAGCCCATCATAACCTCCAATCCCTTCTCAAATTCCTTGGCCCAAACCAGAATCGCTCCTGTGAATTTATTTCCTCCTCCAGCCCAACCAACCACTGCATACCCACCCACTATATTCTTCCTAAAATCACAAACCTAACAGCACAGCAGCTCCATTGTAACTGGTTATTATACTCTCATGGAAAGTATATCTGCCATAGTTGACCAGTACCTCCAACCCTTAGTGGACATCATATCATTACACCAGATGCCCCATGCCCTTGACTTTGAAGCAGTCCAACATTATGTCTCCCAACATCCTGCTAAACCAAAACCCATAGTTCCTTCATCACACATAACCAACTAATCTTTGTGGTGAACAATAAAAAACACTCAGCAATGAATAACCATTTAAATTATCACAAAAATTATAACAATTAAAAAAGTCAAGTGTCCAGAAGCTGCATAGTTGTATGAAGGTGCTTTATTTGTGACTACTGGCTTCACATCGGTATAGATTCATCTTCAGATTTATCTCCCATGAATACAAATCACTGCATGAAATTTTATGAAATGGTAGAAATTAACTTTTTGATTTATCATTTTCATAGTACTCTAAATGATTACAGTGTTTTGAGTGTTTTTTACTATTATTCATAATGTCTCTCATATGCTGACCTGCTTAAGAGCCACTTAGAGAAGTTCTCCGAATGTCTTTCAGCCAGAAGTTCCTTTGTCTTCCAACAGGTATTTTCCCTTCAATGATGAGTTATAATAATTGGTATCTTTTGCCTCTTATAATGTGTCCCTGGTACTGAGGTTTCCTTTTTTTCATAGTGGGCAATAGTTCCTTTTGCTTTTTCATCTAATGAAGGATTCCTTCATTTGAAATTTTCAGCACATTACATAGGAGATGGTGATAAAGATACATTTCCAAAGCATCAATTCTTTCCTCTAGATATCATTAAGTGTCAAACTTTTACATCCACAGAGAAAAATGGAGAACATGTAGCAATGAATCACTCATATTCTCAGTTTCAGACTAAGGCCCAAACTTATAAAAAGTTTTTTCATGCTAATAAATTGTCTCCTGGCCTGTTCTATTCCAGAACTGATCTTTTTCTTGTAGTGACACTTCCCATCCATCACAGTGCCCAAGTACATTGAGGAGGATACTTGTTCAATCTTATTTCCCTTTATTGACACTGTAGTTTGGATTCTTCTTAGATAAGACTACAACTTTGCTCTTTGAGGTGTTGACAAAGAGGCGAAACTCTTCACTGCACTGGGCTAAATTGTCTTTCATGGCCGCGAGGGATTAGCCGAGTGGTCTAAGGCGCTGCAGTCATGAACTGTGCGGCTGATCCCGAGTCCTCCCTTGGGCATGGGTGTGTGTGTTTGTCCTTAGGATAATTTAGTTTAAGTAGTGTGTAAGCTTAGGGACTGATGACCATAGCAGTTATGTCCCATAAGATTTCACACACATTTGAACATTTTTTTTTTTTGTCTTTCATGCGTTGGGGTGCAGACAGATCATTTGATGTGACAACAGTGTCATCTGCATACCTAATATTGTTAAGTATCTTACCATTTTTAATGATCCCACTGCTTTCTTCCATCAACACTTCCCTGAAAACTGCTTCAGAGTAAATGTTAAACAAGAGAAGTGATAGCATACAGCCCTGATGAATGCTTTTACTAATTGTAGACACTTCTGATATTCCTTGGGCAGTTTTTACATCTGCAGTCTGATTCCAATACTGCATGCTGATGATGCATAAATTGTTTTGGTACATACCAATTGGCCTCAAAATTTCCACCATCATTTTATGTCTCAGTCAGTCAAAAGCTTTATTACAGTCAGTGAAACACGCGTTTCAACAAATCTGGGAAAAGGAACAGTTACCAGAAGAATGGAATGTAGGGATAGTGTGTCTGGTGCATAAGAAAGGAGATCTATTTGAATGCAGCAACTCCAGAGGCATAGCACTTTTAAATATTATATATATAGTACTATCAAATATCCTGCTTAGTAGACTTTCACCTATAGCAGAAGATATTACCGGAAGCTATCAATGTGGGTTCAGACCAGGAAAGTCAACTGTAAACCAGATATTTACTCTCTGACAAATAGTAGAAAAGATCATTGAATTCAATGTTGGTGTGTACCATCTTTTCATTGACTTTAAATCTGCATATGACACAATAAACCAGGCCAAACTTTATGAGGCAATCCGGGAATAACTTTATGAGGCAATCCAGGAATTTCGAGTGCCTGGAAAATTGGTGAGTTTAATAGAGATCACCCTAAAGTATCCCCAGTATACCAATTGAGTGCAGTCAAGGCTATCACCTCAGTTTCCCACTCAAACTGGGCTAAGGCAAGGAGATGGGCTTTCCTACCTACTTTTGAACCTGGTGCTTGAAAAATTGGTTCGCGAATCGGGTATTCAGACAAGAGGAACTATCTACTTTTAAGTTGGTACAATTGCTGGGATATGTAGATGACTTGGATCTAATGAGCAGAACACTTAGAGATCTACAAAGTGCATTTTCAGCTCTAAAAATGAGTGTGGAGAAGATGGGCCTGAGAATTAATGAAGGAAAGATGAAGTATATGTATAATGGCACTAACCAACCCTTACAGCCCACAATAACCCTTGATGGAATGACATTTGAGCGAGTGGAATGTTTCACTTATCGGGGCTTAAAGATAGAAGCAAATTTACTGAAATTATGGCTTGCATAATTGCTTCTAACTGATGTTACTTTGGAATATTGCAACATTTTAAATCTAAGCTTTTATCATGAGGGACTAAGTGCAGACTTCAAAAAATGCTGATACGCCCAGTACTTACGTATTCCTCATAAATGTGGACAATTATGAAGCAGGGTGAAAACAAACTGAAATCACATGAAAGAAGTATATTGAGGAGGATTTTTGGACCTGTATATGAAAATGGGACCTGGAGAAGGCAAAGAAATGACAAACTTTATGACTGCTATAAGGAGGTTGATGTGGTAAAGTTCATAAAGCTGTGTAGACTGAGATGGGCTGGACATGTGATGCGACTCAATGAGACAAATCTTGCAAGGAAAGCTTGCTGCAGTGAACCTGGAGGAAGAAGAGCAAGAGGACAACCTAGGCTGAGATGGAGCGACGAGGTTGGAGAAGACACTGCCAGATTCGATTACCATAACTGGAGGTCCACGGCGAAATCCAGAGAGGAATGGCAGAAAATTATTGAGGAGGCCAAGTCCCATCCTGGGATGTAGTGCCAATGGAAGAAGAAGAAATAAGCTTACATACTGACATTCATATCTCTGCGCTTCTGCACTAGTAGGTGTCAGAGAGTGCTTCACAACTTCCAAACCCATTTCAAAAGCCAAAGTGGATCATGTACATTTAGGATTCACATTTCTTTTAAATCTGTGTGTGTGTGTGATTTGCAGAAATATTTTGAGTACATAAGACATCATCATCATCATCATCATCATCATCATCTTCATGAAGACATCAAACTAATCATACAACAATCATCACACTGTGAGGAGTTAGTATGCTTTGACAGTGGTATAAAAGTTTATCTCAGCCAGTTACAAGATATCTTTCCTGATGCATTGATAACATTGAAAAAAGTGTTAGGAGGCTGACGCCAATCGACTTCTCTTCAGCTAAAACTTCAATAACTTCAGTAAACTTCAATAACTTCAGTATAACCTCCATATGAACTGCTAGCTTTACCATATTTCTCCAGTTTAATAGTATGTACAATGTCACTCTGTGATTTTATGACTGACTTAATTGATTCTTGCATCAGGTGGAGGAGGATCACCTGTATTGTTTCTGGAAAGGACTTCAATATATTCCCTCCATCTTTTGAGTTTTCCTTCAACTCCTATGGTAATTTCATTATTTGGATTCCTCGGTATTTGTCCATCTTGCTTCCTTTGAGGGTCACCCAACTATTTCACCTTCTTATATAAGTTAACCCTTTCAGGGGAAATGGTTCCGTTTGAAACCACCTACAATTTTCTCATTTTGTGGCAAAAGGGCAGTGGCTACATTTGGGGACACCATTCAGCAGCCTAGTTGGTGCTGCCCTCTAGCGGCTGTCACTGGAACTGCTTCAAAATCTGTAAATATTAGCAAGTAGTGAGGCGAGTTGGATAGCCATTTTTGTACGCTGTGCGCGAATGTCTTTGTTCTGAAATTGTGACTGTATTCTTCTGTATTATGTAACTTTTATGCATGTATTCAATGCAGAATACTGTTCTGTTTACATTAATACTATATGTACTGCAGTAATAACCAAAATAATGCATTTATTTCCGTGAATGTTGTGGTGGTTCCATTTGAAACCACTGCTCCTGTAAAGGCAGCATTAGTAGGTGTGACGAATTTTTTTTTTTTTTTTTTTCCACTTTCATGTGATGTATTCTCACAGACTCAAGGATGAGGAAATTCTGGAGTGCCTTTTCGCAGATATTCTTTCAGATCCCGACTCACAGATTGACACCAGAAGTGACAGTGAAAGTGATGTGCTAGCTGAAGACAGTGATCTGGATTTGCGAATGAAAACACCCGTTTTATCTCAAATTATTTCGGAAAGTGAGAGTGAGGACCATTTTGACAATGACAGTGATGATAGTTTCAGCACTAATGACAATTTGCCACTGTCTTCCATTGCAAATTTTTCATGGAGAAAGGATGTCAGTGCAATGAACTTTGCCGCCAATTTTTCAGAGGAAGCTGGTGTACGAGGAAAACTTAAAAATGACAGTGAAGGTATGCAACCAGTAGATTTTTTTTGTGTCTGTTTTGTGACACTATGTTAGAACACACAGTTTTCCGGTCTAACCTGTACGCAACACAGAAAGGTGGCAATTTCAGGCCTCTTTCTAAAGCAGAACTTAAAGTATTTTTAGCTATTAACATTCTAATGGGAATCAAGAAACCTTGTTATTATCGTGATTGCTGTTCATCCCATAAGGAACTTCGAGATGAGTACATTTTCTCACTAATGTCGGTAAAAAGGTTCAGCTGGATTTTGACACATATTCACATCAATGACAATGCTGTTATGCCTTCAAGGGAGAGCAGAAATTATGACAAAGTATATAAAATCCGTCTACTAATCAATCAGATACTGATAAACTTCAAAGAATTCTATGCACCTACAAAGGAGAAAGCTATAGATGAATGCATGGTGAAGTTCAAAGGACGAATCGCATTCAAACAATATATGCTCCAAAAGCCAATCAAGAGGGGATACGAAATCTGGGTCAGAGCTGATAAGCTTGGATATATTTGAGATTTACAGGTATATACGGGAAAAGTTGAAGGCATAGTGGAAAAATCCTTAGGAGAGAGAATTGTGAGAGATATGTGTAAATGCTTGGAAGGAAAGGGATACCACATATACTTTGACAATTTTTTTACCAGTGTCCCACTTTTACAGAAGCTAAAAGATGACGGACTTTTTGCCTGTGGAACAATTAGATCACACAGAAAAGGACTTCCTATGCTAAAAACAGACAAAAAGTTGCAAAGAGGAGAGTTTGACTCGTCAGTTCGTTCTGATGGCATTGCCTGCATCAAATGGAAAGACGAACATGTAGTCATGTTGCTGTCTACAATTGTTTCACCTGAATGTGTTGAAGAAGTCAGCTGTAAAGAAAAGGATGGAAAAATCACAAAGGTACCATGCCCAAAAATAGTGAAATCATATAGTGCAAATATGGGATGTGCCGATAAGGCAGATATGATGAACAGTTTTTATGCAACAGACAGGAAATCACGAAGGTGGTGGCTAAGATTATTTTGGTATATAGTTGATATTTCTATTGGAAATGCATTTATTCTGTTCCGATTATGTAATCCAACAGCGAAGCAAGTGCTAAAGGATTTTTGAAGATGTGTTGCCACAGGCCTGGTAGGCTGTAATGTCTTCAAAGATAGTCCTGGCCACCCCAGTACACCGTCAGAACCATCTGCAAAAAAATTCAAAACTGTTGTTGCCCATGAGAAACGTATATCGGAAGCAAAACATCTGCCAAAACATGGAACCTCAAGGCACTGTGTGCACTGCAGCACAAAGAAAGGACCCCACAGAATCAGATGGACATGTAGTCACTGCCAGGTAGCCTTATGCTTCTCTGCAGAAAGGAATTGCTTTGTACTGTATCATCAAAAGTGATGACATTTAGCGGGCAGTGGCTCCATTTGAAACCACCCTGTATGTGTTCAGTTTATGTATATTTCATTTAATTTTTACATTTTTCTGTCTCACTGTATGAAAATTAATACAATAAAAACAAGGAAAAATTAAAAATTAATTTTTTTTTTATATTTTGCCCCAGAAAGGGTTAAAGTAATCATGTCTCTCTTGAAATGTCTCAAATTCTTTACATTTGTTAGACATCCATGATTTGCTCACTTCTGTCTAAGTATGTCAGTGCATAGGTTTTTGTCTTTTATGGGGTCCTTTGTTTTACACAGTCTTCTTTCATTCATAAACTCCAGAATTTCATCAGTTATCCAGTTGTGGCTTTTGGTGGCTTTTGTTGGTGGTGTTGAACCCAATGCAACTTTCCTGAACTTAAGTTATGCTATCTTTTATAGAGTTCAAAGTGGATTCTACTTCTATAGGCTGAGTCTCTTCTATTGATTTCACTTTTTCATCCAGAGCAGCATCAAACATAAGTTCTCACTTTTGAAATTGCTAATTTTCTTGTGCCTATGTACACTGATATCTTAATGCCTCTTATAGCATTTCTGATGTGTTGCATTTTAAAGTCCATTACTACTGGATTGTGATTGCTATTGATATCAGCACCAGAACAGGTTTTAATGGATTTCACATATTTTCTTAGCTCCTGTTTAGGCAGAATAAAATCAATCTGATTTCTGACGTACGGTCTTCTCTCAGGGTGTATACATGAACAAGGAAAAAATAATTCCCGCATTTTTCCTGGATTTCCTGGTTAAAAATACACTTTCTCCCGGGTGAAAATGCACTTTTTCCATGTTAAGTGACAGTATAACTCTTCCTCGGCACAGTAATACTCATCAGTCCTTTGAACATTTATGGTTTTATATACCGGAGTAGAATTTCCCGGCTCTTTAGAAAACGAAGCTTAGAGGGGAAAAACATGTTTTGAAAGACCTTCAATGTGCAGCAACACGTACGCTGCATATTTTCGTATTACGAAGGTACAAATTTGAACTACACAAAACACCCCATGTTACTTTCCGGAACATTGAAATCAAGATTGTGATGCGCTTTTGTAAGACAGTCAGAGCTCATGTCACGTGATCTCGCCAGCTGATGGCAGCATAGGACACGTGATATAGTAAGCCAATAGCAAGATCACTCTTCAGTAGCGCGAGCACACAAATAAGTAAAGTTAATGGTTTAAATTAATATCTCTAAGATTAATAAGCTGGAAGAGACGCTAAACTTCCACATATAATGTTGATCTTTTTTGCGCACGTTACACTATAAGATACATCACACAAATGTAACGACGTAAATGTCTGATCTTCTGGGCTCGAAATTCTTCTAAATGGTCGTCCTCAAAGAGTTGATTTTTAAATGAGAGTCAAACACTTTGTGAGTTAAGAAATTCATTGTACATTCTCGCATATAGTTCATCTTGCATAAAAGGAAATCTGCTTTGAATGTAACGCTTTTCAAACCACCGTTCGCAATATTTTCCCGCAACCTGTTAGGAATAGGTTCGTTTCAGCAGTTGCAAGAGAGCGCCACATAACAGGCGTCACCAAGTGCAGCTATGATGATGCAGGAAGTCCATATGTTCGTACGTGTAAAACATTAAAAGATCTTACATATGTCATAAAAGAAACAAGACATCAGACGATACTTCAAGAGTGTCGGAATTTCATGAACCATACTAAAACGCATAATTTGGCTTAAAATGCACATTCGTATGTAAATTTTCTTGGAGCATCAGTACTGTATTATCTAATGTTTGGCTTTTTATTATGGCATAATGCCATACATGCACTTGAAATGCAGTGAACAGTTGAAACTAGTCAATAGTGTGAAATTAAACACTTCGTTTCAAATAAATTGACTGCCTCAGCAGAAAAGATTAATTATCGGCCAATTCTCTAGCAAACCGGCAAAAATAACTTCATTGTTCTGTAAGGCGATTAATGCTTGACTGTCAGAAAGGTGGAGATAAAATCTTAAACTAATGACATATTTTAGGCTTCCGTAATTATGCGAACGTATTTTAATTCATTTGATAGCTGTCAGCCACAAAAATCAGTTTTGTTATCATTTAACGTGAGAGCAATACACAAAGAGAAAACAACAAAATCACTGAATGTAAACACAGGTCACGTGGAGACTCGCCACCTCAACTCAGACTGCTCTGTGCATCAGCCCCAGATTTACTGTATTTCCGAACCGGGGCAATATTAAGTAGTGGCGCCCAACCACAATTCTGTAACCAGAAGCGGAAGAACGTATTACTCATGCGCGACTCAACTGCGAATGCTCAAGAGCCTGCTCACAACAGCTCAAACAAATCTAATTTAAACAATTGTCACGTCACACTCATCGGAGGCAATTGTTATAAAGCATTGCATAGTCTTCGTAAAGCCTTTGACACACATTGCTGTTGGCAGATGCTTGTATGAGCACTGTTTTGTTGTTGTATATGGCCCATTTCCTTTGCAACTTAAGTCCCCCCCCCCCCCTCTCGTTCATGTTTTGTTGCTGCAGTATTATTCTGTTCTGCAGTAGCGGAATACAGTAATATCCTCTGTTAGAGTATTGGTTCTTACCAGTCAAAATCACAAAAATTAACTGAAAACCAAAACAATGAAAAATTCCCGGAATTCTAAACAATTCCCGGGTTTTTCCTGGTTTTCTCCCGGATGAAAAAATTCCCGGGTTTTTCCCGGATCTCCCAGTTGTCCCGGGTCGTATACACCCTGTCTCTTCACTACCAGGAGGTGACATCAATGTGTGTAGCCTCCTAGCATGAAGTTTGAAAAATGTATTAGAAACAAAAAATTCATGTTCTGTACAAACCTGCACCAATCTGTCTCCTCTTGTGTTTCGTTCTCCAAGATCATAGCAACAGCATTACCTTCTGCACCAGAGCCAATTTTTGAGTTAAAAACGCCTATGACCAGTGTTTTATCACCTTTTTGTGTGTTTCATTGTGTCACAGAAAGATTCTACCTCTTCACATCTTTATCTTCTATTGGTGCATGAACCTGAATAATTTTCATAGCTCGATGTGACATTTGTAACCTTAATAACATTACGTGAACATCAAGTTGAATAAAATTGAGAACTGATTTCGCTGTCATTTATGACACAAGTATGGCAACTTCATATCTATGGTTATTATCAGTTCCACCAAAACAGTATAGGGTTCCTCCTTCATACTGTGAATCGTAGATATAGGCCACCTTACTTCGCTTAGTCCGAGAATGTCTGCTTTCAGCCTGCATCTCTCTGCCTCTACATTTGTAAGCTTCCCAGTCATATAAAACTGTGCACATTCCATGTGGTAATTCAAACTTTGTTGTCATATACTTTTATCTTTCCAGAGCAGTCATGCTTTCTAGTCACAGCAGTGTTCAAGGTATCTTCTCCCTCTCCCCCCTCCCCCAGATCTAAATGGGAGAATAAAAACTCGGATAGTTTTACATTGAATGGAGGCATGCCATGTGAACTTCAGTGCAGTGGTTTCCCCTTGCCTTCTGCATCCTAATGCCATTGACCAAACAATGGTTCTTCTGCCTTTTGGGTCACCTTGCCTTCTGCAGTCTAATGCCATTGAACAACTAATGGTTCTTCTGCCTTTCGGAACTATTTCCTGCACCGAGAACAGTAGAATGCCCTAACTTCCACTGTCAAGGAGGCTGTTGACACTTAGTACAGAATATATTCTTACCCCGGAAGATACTCAGTCATGATTTATATCAGGCTTACTCCTTTAGGGAAACTGACTTCGCCATCCCTCTAGACTCCCCATCCTATCCTATGTTGTGGGACACACTTTGTCTGGCTCCTCTGTCAAGACACTCCGGCTTGGGTGATACAAGCAGTGGCTATACTACCATCAGCACAACCTTTGACTTTGACATAGTATGTAGGCCCCATTAGCCATCTGCAAAGAAGTTCCTCTCATTATCTAGTATTACTCATGATAGGAACAGTTTCATCACATCCTCCACTGGGGTTCTGATTACCTTTCAGAATTCTTAAAATTAACATCCTTCCCAAAATCCTTGCCCCCTCATACAAAGCACTAATCTGCTGTTCTCAAAATCTACAAATTATTGTAGTCCATCCTTATACTATTCCTGTCCCCAAGCACTTACAACATGATAGTCCCCTTTTATGGAGACATGATAAATAACCAGTTGTTCACCCAAATGAATGATTACCACCAAAACAGGGCGAATAGTAAATTGATTACCCTGTTGACACAGCATGTTACTGTCCACATTATCATACTCAACTTTAATGTCTACTTCACAACCTGTACCATCTGTATTCCCCTGTCCCTTTCAACATCATGTTCTCCTAATCCTGACCTCTACTCCCTCCACCCCACCCCCACAAAAAAAATGTTGTGCTACCCGCAATCTTCCCCTTCTTTTGTTCTCTCTTGCTCACACTTCCCCCTTTCCCCATCCCATTACATGAGTCTTATTTCAATGTCTTTAACATATGACTTCATTTGCCTGCACCACAACAAATTCAGAATGACATATTCATATTATGCTTGCTTTTGCCTTGCCTATCCTTAATTGTCATCCCCCTGTGCCTTCCACATTTTTTCTCTAATCTGCCCTACAGATGGAGTATAGTATTAAGCAACAAAACTAATTTTCTAGGTTACATACTTCTACAGGAAATATACTCTCCAACATGACCAACACTCAGTGAGCAATGTAGATTAAAGTTATATTTTGCTAAGAAAAGCTCACAAGATATTGCTGCTGTATCAACAAGAATATGATAAAGTTATTCATTGCTCTATGGCTGCAGTTCACTAACATTTCCTACTTTTAATTATATCTTTTGCAGTCAATTAATTTTCAGCCTACTTTTCAGGTATTTTGTTTCAACAGTTCTATAGGTTGCACAAGGTGGTTCAAGGTTTTTAGCACAGGCTTCCTTGTTGTATTAATATGAGACTATGCTTGCTGCATTCGTACTTTATTCTTGTAAGCCATAAAAATATTTGACCACATATCCTGTGTAGTCAAGAATCTAACTGATGATAAAAATTCACTTCAAATTGAAAGCTTACCTGCTTGAAAACTGATTCTACTACACAGAAAAATTTATGAACATGTAGTAATATGATGTGTGTGTGTGTGTGTGTGTGTGAGAGAGAGAGAGAGAGAGAGAGAGAGAGAGAGAGAGAGAGATTGAACATAGTGAAGCATAAATCACTGTACATAAAAACAAAGCAAAAGACAGCTTAAGACAATCATGTAAAAGATCAGCATTTTGCTGTATTTTTTTTTTTTCACTGAGAAAATGAGTACAAATGTAAAACTGATTTGTTCCATCTCATCATAAGATATAAAAATAAAAACAATAGAACACACAGCTCACTAATTAATAATCAGCTACACTTGACAAATAATGAAATTAATCACTTACCTTCATTATAACATCCTTCTTATAGTACATTTTATTGTTTTCACCCTCTTTGAGATCTCCAGAACTCTCAATAAGAAGGCAAAAGTAAATCCAGGCTGCCACCACAAGCCCCAGCATAACAAATGTCTATTGGCAAGAAAACACAGATAACACTTTGCTCACAATTATTTCGTAATAAGATATATTACTGATATGAATATAATAGAAAGAAACGTTCCACATGGAAAAAATATATTAAAAAAAGATGCTGTGACTTACTAAACGAGAAGGCACTGGTAGATAGACACAATAAAAAACACACACACAAATTTCAAGCTTTTGCAATCCACGGTTGCTTCATCAGGAAAGAGGGAAGGAGATGGAAAGACAAAAGGATGTGGGTTTTAAGGGAGAGGGTAAGGAGTCCTCCTTACCCTCTCCCTTAAAACCCACATCATTTCATCTTTCCCTCTCCTTCCCTCTTTTCTGATGAAGCAACTGTGGGTTGCGAAAGCTTGAAATTTGTGTGTGTGTTTGTGTGTTTTTTATTGTGTCTATCTACCAGTGCTTTCTTGTTTGGTAAGTCACAGCATCTTTTTTTTTTAATATAAGATGTATTACTACATGAATAACACAGGCAAAGTATTAAACATTATCCAAATTATAAAATGGCCATTAGATGTCAAATTATTTAATTAAGGAAACATATTATAAACTTATGCATGCGGTTTTTGATTAGTGGAACTCTGATTTTAAAATGTCTATGCTAATTTCAGATTTGTTAGATACTTTGCAACTGTGTAAACAGATTTTCTTGGGTATCTTTACAATACAAGACTTGCAGACATGATGTATTCGTAAAATAGTATATACCTCTGGGGGGTGGGGGGTGGGGGGGGGAAGGGTGGAATAAAAAACAGATCACTAGTGTAAATGCTAAAATAACCTCACTTCATCTGCCTGACATGCACTAATTCCCTCCCTTGTAAAAAAACCTTTTTCTAGGCATGAAAAAAATCAAACAAAGTCTGTCAAGGATTACAATTATTAAGTTATGAAACATGGTGACCAAGTGTTATGTGACAGCACACATCTAGCAAGCATTTTAATCATTTAATCATAAATCAGTGCAGTCAGCTCAGAAGGGACAATCATAGTATTACACACATATATTCAGTAAATTGTGAGTTCAACTTCCTCATGCGAAATTAAGAAAGTAAATGATTTTCTTGAACGTAAAATCTCTGAAGAAATTGATGACCATTAAAATGGTATTAAGGATCTTTTCTCATGACATTACTGTTTGATCTCTCTCTCTCTCTCTGTGTGTGTGTGGGGGGGGGGGGGGCTAGTTTATTTCACAATGAATTTTACAGAAATATGGATACTCATGGATGAGATTTTTAGGCCTGTTTATAACAATGGAATTAAGACAATTATTTACAATTATTAGTTTCATTGTAAAACTCTGTCTCTAAGTTTTGGTGTGCTCAAGAATGATAGAACACCTAAAAAACTATGTTCCTTGGTTCCAGAAGGGACTTTCCACTAAAAATTGTAGTTTCAAATTCTCATTATTTACAGTTGTCCATTGGAACAAAATTAGCTTTGTGCCATTGATTTGCAATTACAATCCTTTCTCAACAGACATCCCATTTACCATACACTTACTTGCAGTAATAATTTCATTTCACATTGAGTTTCACCATGTGGCATATGCACCGTTAAGATTACACTAAATCTGTTGTGGCTCTTTTAAATACAGCCATTCAGATCCAGTTCTGAAAGCTTGTACTTTTTCTTTTATCTATTATAATCTTCATATTAATGCTGTTTATAAGGCTGAATAAATAATAACTTTAATTTGATATTGGGAATGAGTAAAGATAAACAATCACATTATGGGGGGAAGGCAAATGAGTGGTGAATAGGAACATAAACAATGAGTGAAACATCTTAGACTGACTAATGAAATTGCATTCATCAGACACCACTTCTGTCACAGTAAGTAACTACTCTTGCAAAAAGAAGCATATAAATACACTCCTGGAAATTGAAATAAGAACACCGTGAATTCATTGTCCCAGGAAGGGGAAACTTTATTGACACATTCCTGGGGTCAGATACATCACATGATCACACTGACAGAACCACAGGCACATAGACACAGGCAACAGAGCATGCACAATGTCGGCACTAGTACAGTGTATATCCACCTTTCGCAGCAATGCAGGCTGCTATTCTCCCATGGAGACGATTGTAGAGATGCTGGATGTAGTCCTGTGGAACGGCTTGCCATGCCATTTCCACCTGGCGCCTCAGTTGGACCAGCGTTCGTGCTGGACGTGCAGACCGCGTGAGACGACGCTTCATCCAGTCCCAAACATGCTCAATGGGGGACAGGTCCGGAGATCTTGCTGGCCAGGGTAGTTGACTTACACCTTCTAGAGCACGTTGGGTGGCACGGGATACATGCAGACATGCATTGTCCTGTTGGAACAGCAAGTTCCCTTGCCGGTCTAGGAATGGTAGAACAATGGGTTCGATGACGGTTTGGATGTACCGTGCACTATTCAGTGTCCCCTCGACGATCACCAGTGGTGTACGGCCAGTGTAGGAGATCGCTCCCCACACCATGATGCCGGGTGTTGGCCCTGTGTGCCTCGGTCGTATGCAGTCCTGATTGTGGCGCTCACCTGCACAGCGCCAAACACGCATACGACCATCATTGGCACCAAGGCAGAAGCGACTCTCATCGCTGAAGACGACACGTCTCCGTTCGTCCCTCCATTCACGCCTGTCGCGACACCACTGGAGGCGGGCTGCATGATGTTGGGGCGTGAGCGGAAGACGGCCTAACGGTGTGCGGGACCGTAGCCCAGCTTCATGGAGACGGTTGCGAATGGTCCTCGCCGATACCCCAGGAGCAACAGTGTCCCTAATTTGCTGGGAAGTGGCGGTGCGGTCCCCTACGGCACTGCGTAGGATCCTACGGTCTTGGCGTGCATCCGTGCGTCGCTGCGGTCCGGTCCCAGGTCGACGGGCACGTGCACCTTCCGCCGACCACTGGCGACAACATCGATGTACTGTGGAGACCTCACGCCCCACGTGTTGAGCAATTCGGCGGTACGTCCACCCGGCCTCCCGCATGCCCACTATGCGCCCTCGCTCAAAGCCCGTCAACTGCACATACGGTTCACGTCCACGCTGTTGCGGCATGCTACCAGTGTTAAAGACTACGATGGAGCTCCGTATGCCACGGCAAACTGGCTGACACTGACGGCGGCGGTGCACAAATGCTGCGCAGCTAGCGCCATTCGATGGCCAACACCGCGGTTCCTGGTGTGTCCGCTGTGCCGTGCGTGTGATCATTGCTTGTACAGCCCTCTCGCAGTGTCCGGAGCAAGTATGGTGGGTCTGACACACCGGTGTCAATGTGTTCTTTTTTCCATTTCCAGAAGTGTACATAAAGGCATCACCAGAACGCAGTTCTTATGAAATGTACCTCTGCATCTATTCTCTCCAAACAAATCTTATAATGTATGGCAGTGGGAGCTTTGTGTATGATGGTGACTTCTCCCCTCATCTGTTCCAGTTGATTATAATGTGCAGGAATAAAGAATGTTTGTAAGGCTTCATATGAACAAGTATCCCTCTAATTTTACCTATGTGATCTTTTCATGGGTTGTGGGATGGAAGAAGGACATTGTTGATTAATTTTTCTACGTACATACACTCTCAGAATTTTAACAGTAAATCACATTGTGACACACAATGTCTCTCCTGTAGTGTCCAATTCTGGAGATGAAACACACTGCCCTTCTTTGGGTCTTCTGTATTCCCTGTATGAGTTCTATTTGGCAAGGGACCCAGACTAAAGAGCAATACTCAAGCATTGGTCAAACAAGTGTTTTGTAAGCTACTTTACTTTCTTTGTGGATGACCTATATATCCTGAAGATTCTTCCAGTGAATCTCTGCCTGGTATTTGATTTTCTACAGACAGTTTGATGTGATCATTCAATTTTTATACCAATCCATATGAGTACTACCAGATATATAATGGATGTGATTGCTTCCAGTGATTGTTCAAAAATCATGTAATCGAACAATAATGAGTCTATCCACCTATGTATACACATGTGTTACATTTGCTTATGTTGTGAGTCAACTGCCAATCTTTTCACAAATAGTGAAATTCCTAGAGAGTCTCAGAGTTGGACAATGTATTACTTTCTTCCACATACATGTCATGAAATGACCGAAAGAGATTTCAAGAAATTATAGTTAAGACAGAGATTTACTAGCAATCTTTCTTCATATTATTTGTTAAAGGATCAAGGAAGGTGGATCAGATATAAATACCACAAGTACATTCCACCACACATTGTCAGGTGGCTTGCTCCTGTGACTAGCATCCAGCATAATCTTTGTAATCTACATTCAAATAAGAATTTAATTGTCATTTACTATACACTACTTGTTTCTGTAACTTTATGTTCCTAGTACTATGTGGGCATTATTACTATTTATAAGAAAGACTAGTTCTGGGACCTTTCTATGGACACTCTTGCAGTTAATTAACACTACATTAACATTTTCTATCAACAGTCTACAATGAAGAACAGTTAATTTGTTATCCAGCCAATGGAAGGATTACTCCATCCTAAAATAAACTTTTGTTTGACACAAGTACTCTGCTACTGTAGCAGCCACTTCACATGAGTAATGCATGTCTGACCTACTAGAAGGGAATCTTTGTAATCTACATTCAAATAAGAATTTAATTGTCATTTACTATACACTACTTGTTTCTGTAACTTTATGTTCCTAGTACTATGTGGGCATTATTACTATTTATAAGAAAGACTAGTTCTGGGACCTTTCTATGGACACTCTTGCAGTTAATTAACACTACATTAACATTTTCTATCAACAGTCTACAATGAAGAACAGTTAATTTGTTATCCAGCCAATGGAAGGATTACTCCATCCTAAAATAAACTTTTGTTTGACACAAGTACTCTGCTACTGTAGCAGCCACTTCACATGAGTAATGCATGTCTGACCTACTAGAAGGGAGGGGGGTCCTTAAAATTTTCAGCAGAGGTCAAAAAATCTGCAACCAAGATTCTCAGAGATTGTCTAAGTCTTTGCTTTAAGCCCTCCATTGGCTGCAAACCTGAAGGTTATGATTATTTCAGGGTACAATGCAGCAAACTGCTAGCTCAATTTCCACCTAGCATGTAAGGCTAGCTCTCTTACCCAATTCAGGTTCTAGGCATCAATGAAGGCCTTCCTCATAAACAAAAATGTTCTCTATGGTTTTACAGTTTCTCCTGCATACATCAAACAGGTCAAAGATATTCTCTGTTTTTCTGTATTTAAAAGATTATTATGGTACTAAGAGAAATGTAAGTATTACTTAAGAATAATATAAACATTCCTACTCAAGACACCAATTCATACACTGTTGAATTGAATAGAATCCACCTGAAAACATTTCTTGTTAGTGACTTTGAATATTCTTGGCAATTAAATATAACTGGAATGGAAATTTGAATTGGAAAACTATTTTCTGATGCAGTACTTACAATAAGAGGTTCAAATAACAACATCGGCATGCTAGCAACTGCTTTTCCAGCTTCACGAAAGAGCTGAATCACCAGCTTAATGCGTTTCCTCATCACAAGTATAATTAGACATATGATAACCTAGAAATAATAGGAAAATAACATGAAATGCAATACAAATAAACAGTTTGATAAATAAGTACTTGCTGAGAAAGAAGGGTACTGAAATGAGCATCTAATCATTAACTGCTAAAACAATAAAACAAACATCCAGCTGGACTGTGATGTTTAAAGCTTTCCCGGCGTACTGATTGTTCCATAAAAACACGGGAGAACTGCCGGATATCAGTAACTTCCTGCCACGATATTTCGGCGCAGAGTCTTCTGGCCATCTTCAGGTGAATGCCACTGTAGTAGTACTGGCGAGTACGCGCTGAGCTCCGCTATTTAAAGCCTTCTGAGGTGACATTGCGCATGCGCAGCTCAGCTTGCGCGTTCATAACGGCTCCGTGCGCTGCGCCTCGTGCCCTCCACTGTGAAAGCCTGGCGTATCGGTGTCAGGTCGATTTCCATCTTTATGCAGATAACTACGTCGACTACGAAGTTTCTCTATAACAGGATTCCAAGCAGAGTTCAGCTGATAACCGCTATCTCGATTGATGAGAGTCTCGTTGTCAGACAATCTTATTTCCACAGCTTCATTGATAATCAAGCTCCAAAAGGATGTTTAAAGCTTTCCCGGCGTACTGATTGTTCCATAAAAACATGGTCCATACATCAAACTTTTGGAGCTCGATTATCAATGAAGCTGTGGAAATAAGATTGTCTGACAACGAGACTCTCATCAATCGAGATAGCGGTTATCAGCTGAACTCTGCTTGGAATCCTGTTATAGAGAAACTTCGTAGTCGACGTAGTTATCTGCATAAAGATGAAATCGACCTGACACCGATACGCCAGGCTTTCACAGTGGAGGGCGCGAGGCGCAGCGCACGGAGCCGTTATGAACGCGCAAGCTGAGCTGCGCATGCGCAATGTCACCTCAGAAGGCTTTAAATAGCGGAGCTCAGCGTGTACTCGCCAGTACTACTACAGTGGCATTCACCTGAAGATGGCCAGAAGACTCGGAGCCGAAATATCGTGGCAGGAAGTTACTGATATCCAGCAGTTCTCCCGTGTTTTTATGGAACATCCAGCTGGACTGATATAAAAATAAGTGAAAAATAGGTTTGATTATTCTTTTTTTAATACTTTTAACTTGTCAAAACAAAATGAAACTATTGAACTGGAGGAATTGTTGATGGTAGGTGGTTATGATGTGGGTTGAGATTTTTAGAAAGCCATAAGCAAACTTTCCTAGTCCAGGATGACCTCCAATGCATGCTCAGATCTCACCCTTTTACACACACTTTCTTATATGCTTACAAAAATCTACAAACTTAATCACACTGAAAGATCTTTTGTTGAATATTACTATGCCTTCACGAAGAATTTCCTCCCTAGTTGACATACACATCTTAACAATTCTACCTTAGTGTCTTTCTATGTCACCAATCACATCCTCCATTTCCTCTCCATATCCCTAATCTATTACCAGCTGGCTCCCTACTGTATACTGTTGATACCATCTCCTTATACAGCAGCCAACCCCCCCCCCCCCCCGCCCCCCTCCAATGTCCATGGCCTTAATATCACTGAACACCATTTGTACAAATATCCTGCTGATTCCAAAGCTACCACCTCATTTCTTATGCATATGGGAAACTATAGTCTTACCCAAACAACTTCTTATTAGTGAAGTTCCATGTCAAGGACATGGGCACTTCCATGGCACACTTGTGTCCATCTGTTTCTTGACCTACTGGATGAGTTGCTCCTAACAACCCACAATTTCCATGTGCCCTGGAAGCAACAGGAGTGGCACCTAATTTCCCTGTCACTGTAGGAGGAGAAAGGAATAATAGCTGCTTTACACCTGTTTATTTACTGGGTATGTGCAGTTTACAGATTGAAGGAAGCTCAGAAAGTAAGAATGGATGAGGACTTTATCATGCTCTCCAGTGCCCTTACCATCACTTGTAACTCTGCATCTGGACATAAGGCCAAGTCATCCAGTTTTCATTCCTCCAAGGCTCTAAACACCTTTCCTTCTATTCATTTCACCCAGTCCTGTTCAGTTTCACGTTCCAAGTCACTGATCTCCAGCTCACTAGTGACAGCATATAAACTTCCACTTATATCAAAACTTTGATAGCTGGCATACCTTCCATATCAAAAGGCCTCTGAAGGACAAAGTAGGTTATACACATCAATATAAAATCAATAAAATCAATTATAACTTTACAGGTTTCAACTAACTCCTGGGTTGTAAGTGAGGAAAGTTTTTGCCATGGATTTTCTTCACTTCTGATGCTGTGCTAATACTATTTGAGGCATGTTCTCTTAACCTGTAGGTGATTACTATCACTCTCATCCCTCCTGTTACATATTCATTCTTCATACAGTCCAGCACTATGAACACACAAACCAGTGCAAAATTTTTATTTTCATCTCATGCAATGCTAGTTCTTGTTTCATCATTGCTGCTTATCTTTCTGAGCTGTATAGGAACCACTGCCCTTTCCTTTAGAAAATAAAAAAAAATAATAAATATTACATGACAGCAAAAAAGAAACCTACTGGGTCATGGTAAAGGACCCATCCCAAGTCATCCAGATACTGATTCACCAACAGACACTGACATCTCAGAAGGGGGAACCATGGCAATGGGGGGAACTGTGCTTCCATCTTTGATTATATATGAATATATGAACATTCATTTGCTGCCAGTTACTATATCTTCGATATGCTAGTGTACTATGTGCAATGTTCTAGGTACTTTGCGTTGCCCACTGGGCATTCTAGCATGACGCTTCTAGTATTACTTAGCATTGCACACGCTATTGCTCCCAGAGCGGAAGTAGATAAGGGACTCGGCGCGCTGCTGGCGACCAGAAGTTGCGGTCTGATAACTGGCAGCTACATAAGTGACGTTTCTGGTAAGACAGTGTCAGTCATTGAGCAGCCACATGTGCAGCAGTATCAACACAGACTAGTTATGCCACGTTATTTTAGGAGGAGAAGGTGTATGTGCCTTGCAGTGTATAAAGTGGATTGTTAGTAGATCTATAATCTTACTGCTCAAGATGGTTGAGTACTTTCTGGTCAAATAGTACTCTAGCAGCTTTTCACCACTTCAGCTGTCTAGCAGTAACTCATGGTCAAGTACATGGGACTATCTCATCATCCAGAGTTGTAAGAGAGCTGAGATATTTACACTGTATAGTTTTGTTCACTGGTTGGATCACTATAATGGGGTCACTAGCCAGACATCCACATTCCAGATAATCAGTTTTCTTTTTGTTTAATCTCAATGCTATATTGTTAAAATGATTCATTCACCTAATGGCCCAATGTCTAAGATCTTAGTAAGTTTTGCATAAAACACATCATCAACATATAACGTTGTCGAAGGATGGGGTGTATATTAAATATCTCCTGTCACTGTGCAGACTCTTAATGCTCATTAACATTAACCCTTTAACTGCTCTGGACGTGTTAATGCATGCGCCTTTGTACCTGTTCCTGTGTGCTCTGAACATGTTTATGCGCACCACCAGTCCTTCTACCTGGTACTCTGAATGTGTTTACACGTAGACACATTGAGAGTACCAGGTAGAAGGGCTGGTGGCGCATATAAACACGTTCAGAGCACACACGGACAGGTACAAAGGTGTGCGCGTTAACACATCCAGAGCAGTTAAAGGGTTAACTGGAAAAGGACACAAAATCTTTGCTGTGCAGTGAACAGCATTCCTAACACAACAGTATAAGCTATGGATACATTGCACACATATGGAAGAAGTGCTACAATCATGAAGCATTTTACAAATAGTCTCGTGAGGGACCATGTCAAAATATTTCTCAAGATCTAGGATGGAATTCAGCTTCAACACTGGATTTGGGTTGAAATTTCTCCCTTACCAACTAGTAATAATTCAAGTTTTAAATGCATCTGAAAAGGCCTCATTGCTCATGGACGATTTTTGGAAATTGGTTTCATAGTAGAAAGAGCCTCTGGTGATCCTTGGGTTGCCAATTTTCCATAGGCCTGACCCCAAAGAGAATCTACTGCTGGGTGACAAGTGTCAGATCTCCTGATTCAGTTCAGTCTTGGTGTAGGGCTGGTCTCGTAAGCACTTATAGTGAGCGTTGGAAGTGAGCGTTGTTGATAATTAGATAAAAAGGTCTTGAAGTTTCATATACTATGTACCCACATGCAGTCAAAACTGCAGAAAAGGCATGTAAAACTGCATCAGAAAAGCCTGTCTGCTCCCATTGATGTACATAGTAGAGTATCAGAGTACAGTAAACCTATCTGGACTTCACCATGATGCTTAGTATCTCACAGATTAAAAAAATGTCTTGATAAAGGATGTGGCAACTGTCACAGTATCATTAAAAACTAAAACCTCTTCTGGGTGGGACAAGTACCCACTACAGTGATTAAAGCAGTGCATCACATAATAGCACTTTCATTAACTCAAATAATGAACCAGTCTTTTGAACAAGGATGCTTTTCTGATGTGTTGAAGTACGTCAAAGTCAGACTTGTGTTCAAGAATGGGTGGAGGAAAGACATGGAAAATAACACACTATATCTATTCTTCCAGTCCTGTCAAAACCGTTAGAGGAAGTAACTTCAATCCAGATTCAAAATTCTATTGTAAAAAATGATATTATTACACTGTTCAGTCACATTAATGTGCTTCTTGCAGCAAGGACCACATTGATATGTGCAGGAAGAGAGTTGGTGAGGTTCTGGAAGTTAGCAACAGGGATGTGGAGCTAAGCTGACTCCAGTGCCATGACCAGCTGCACTAGGTTTCTCAGTTGAGAAAAAAAAAAAAGCCCGAGGTGATCAGAAAGATCCTTAATTGTGTTTAAATATGGGGAGTTTGGTGGCTGCAGGAGTACAGCAAACTTACCCTAGCACTCTTTAAATCATGCACATATACTGCGTACTGTGTGACACATTGCACTGTCCTGCTGGTAAATGCCATTGTGCTGAGAAAAATAAGATGGTTGTAGGGGTGAACATGGTTCCCAGGAATAGATGCCAACTTGTGTTGATCCACTGTACCTTCCAGAATGAGGAGATCACCCTCTGGCCTGGACTCTTCTGATGATTCTTGCAGGGTGTTTGCTTTTGGACACTTCCTACTGTACACACCAACATCCATCTGTCCGAAGGAGCATAAAACATGATGCACATGAAAAGGCCACTTGTCACCATCCAGCGGAAGTACTGGCATGCAAATTACAGCCTTCATTGTCAATGAGCAGCAGTCAGTGTGGGTGCATGAAGCAGGTACCTGATGTGGAGAACCATATGCAGCAATATTTGCTGAATGGTCGTTGAGAAGACACTGTTAGTAGCCCCTTGCTTCCATCTGGGCAGTCAGTTGCTCAACAGCTGCACATCTATTTGCCCATACACATCTCCACATCTGTCCTGCACTGTTGTCATCTATGTCCCTTCTTTGGTGCCATTTTGCCTTGCACAGTATACTTTAACCATTGCCATGTGAATAGTCTTCAAATTGAGCCATTTCGGAAATGCTTCCACTTTGGCCCAAAAGTCAGGTGATTATGCCCTTTAGAATGTCAGATAAATTGCTCCATTTTTGCATTACAACAATGACTGCACTGTTTTCCGCTTCCCCCATACATGATTTATATACTCTCCACTGCTAGTGCTGCCACCAGCTGTCTGTGAGTGACACTGAACCTAGGTGGTGGTAACGTTAATGTGAATGGACCATGTATAAATAACCAATTTGGATTCCAACAAGGAAAGAACACACTAAATGCAGCAAATAACTTTACTGGAAAGATAAAGCAACACTTGGAGTAAAGTTACAGGTATCTTCTGTGATCTTACAAAAGCCTCTGACTCAGTAACCCATGCCTTGGT
The DNA here is from genome assembly GCF_023898315.1 of Schistocerca nitens. Lineage (NCBI taxonomy): Eukaryota > Metazoa > Arthropoda > Insecta > Orthoptera > Acrididae > Schistocerca > Schistocerca nitens. Next base: position 387,706,252 of record NC_064617.1, on the reverse strand, counting down.
TTTTTTACAAATTAGATAAATAAAGGATTAAGGGCAATACTCTGACATGGCTTACATCATATCTGCAGAACTGAAAACAGAGTTTAACTGTCTCTTCAAATACAGTGAATCATTATTCTAAATGGTGTACAGTATCACAAGGTATGTTTTAAGGCTTCATTTTAGGTCCAATCCTGTTCTTGTCCTACACAAATGACTTACCCATAAATATAGATTCACCATCAGTTCTGTTTGAAGATGATACTTCTGTTTTAATTGAAGCTGATTCTGATCTATACTGTGAGCATACGCAATAGCTTACGGAACTGATTCCATTTAAATGGGTTAAAAAACTCAACATCCCATAAACCTGTAGGGTACATTTCAAAACCAGACATTCAAAATGTGTGGAACTTCAAATACAACATAACAATCAATAAGCTGACATGATCAAATTTCGCATTCCAATCTGAGCTGCCAGAGATGGTGGTCACATATACATGAAGTGTGCTTGTTTGTGTGACTGAATGTGTCTGTGTTTCCTTTTCAGAAGAAGGCTTTGGCTGAAAGCTAATGTGTAACTGTCTTCTTATTGTGCCTGTCTGCAACTCGACGTATCTTCTTTATGGTGAGTAGCAGTCTACCTTTCCCTTATTTTGTTGATCTTCCAAACTGGAGTTTCCATTATTTGACATGATTAAATTTCTTACACTAAATGTGGTCAAGAACTTGAGCTGGAATACCCACACTGACTTCCTGTCAAAAAGATTAAGCAGTATTTGCAATGCAAATACTAGAAAATCCTACCTACATAAGTACACAAAAAAAGCATATTGTAGATATGTTGAATCTGTCATTAGGTATGTTTTAGTTTCCTGGGGTGAATCCAAATAGCTAATCTTGAATACTGAAGCTGCAGAAGAAAATTGTCAGATACATGTGTACTTCATAGCAAAAAGAATTTTATCGCCCTTTATTACAGGAATTACAAATTCCAACTTTTCCTTCCACATACGTGTACAAAATTGTAATCTTCATACACAGCAGACAAAAACTACTGTGGAGGATGACTATAGACACAATAAAATACAAGAAGCAAAGATAATTTTATGTTACCCACAGACCAACTGGAACTATATGCACAGACTCCTTGGTATATGGGGATGAGAATGTATAACAAATTAATAGACAAAACATGTTTAATATGAAGCCAGAGATTCTAAAATATAGGGCTACAATGGATTTTGCTGGAGAAATGCTGCTTTTCAGTAGAATTAACGAAGGATGAAATGACCATTTGAACAAGAGGTAACTTAGTATAAGATTTTTTATTCTATGTATAATAAAACTGTATTCATTTTAGGAATCCGTTATTACCATCAGTTGCTCTAGGCTTATGGTGAAGTTATACCACAAATTTTTTGACGTGTCTTGTTTGTTAATTGGCAGTGCTGAAATTTTATTTCCTGGAGGTAAGTGATGGGCAGTAATTCTGTCTTATAATTTTAGTTTTCTGAGGTTAATTTTCCTTTTGATATTATTTTTTTAATAGAATACTGCATTAAGTTGCACTGAGCGAAGTGGCACAGCGGATAGCACACTGGACTGGCATTCGGGAGGACGACAGTTCAAACCCCCATCCAGCCATCCAGATTTAGGTTTTCCGTGATTTCCCTAAATTGAAATGCCAGAATGGTCCTTGCGAAAGGACATAACCGATTTCCTTTCCCATCCTTGCTTGTGCTCCAACTCTAATGACCTCGATGTTGACGGGACGTTAAACCCAATCTTCCTTTCTTCCTTCCTTGAATTTATAGATACTTATATAACTTAGTTATTGACAGATGAAATATTATTAAAAATATTTAATATATGCATATTTTAGTCTCAAACAGTGATAGGCGATGAGAACCTACATAACTATCTGATATGTTAATCATTCCTATAAATTTTATAAGTTCATGATTGATACTCACAGTTGCTATTGTTGCTAGTATGGCATAAACAAGATAGGCTGTTACTGATCTTCCTTCAGCATCTTTATCATTTTTTGTATGTGCCAAGCCATCCTTCGCTTGCTTCCAAATAAACCTTTGCAGCAGAAGCAATAATAATAAATAAAAGTATAACAATAAATAAAAAATAATTAAAACATATTAAAGGAACATGCAAATGTAATTAACATGGAACTCTAGGAAATTGTTATATCACAGAATTCCTACTTGAACAAACCTCAGTAAACATTTGAAATTTAAAATTGTCATATGAGAAAAATAAATGTATTATCTCTGTGTGCACTGTAATTTATTTACTCTTGCCTTCAGGATGCCTACTGGAGTAATACACAGGTGATTTTAGTATATTCATCAGTTAAGTATGGCTTTGAAACTTTGCAAGTAGGCTGCTTAGGGACAGTTTGCATCTGTCTTCAAGATTCTGCAAACCTGTCATCAGTCATGCTACCATTTTTTGCATACATTCAATATCACTAGTCCCACACACTTGAGAAATATTCTAGGTTAGGTCACACAATTGATTTGTATGCAGTCTGCTTGCAGTTCCCTTGTATTCTAGCAATAAACTTTGCCTGTAACTGAATCTATTTGATTGTTCCATTTCATATCCCTGCAAATTGTTGTATCCAGGTATTTGTGTGATATGATCAATTCCATCTGTGACTATTTGATAGTTTAGTCACAGGATACGATACTATGTTGTTTTTTTTTTTTTTTTTTTTTTTTTATTTACAATAGGAAATGGAAGAGGCTGTAGATGAAGATGAAATGGGAGATATGATACTGCGTGAAGAGTTTGACAGAGCACTGAAAGACCTGAGTCAAAACAAGGCCCCGGAAGTAGACAACATTCCATTAGAACTACTGACAGCCTTGGCAGTGCCAGTCCTGACAATACTCTACCATCTGGTGAGCAAGATGTATGAGACAGGCAAAATTACCTCAGACTTCAAGAAGAATATAATAATTCCAATCCCAAAGAAAGCAGGTGTTGACAGATGTGAAAATTACCGAGCCATCAGTTTAATAAGTCACAGCTGCAAAATACTAATGCGAATTCTTTACAGACAAATGGAAAAACTGGTAGAAGCTGACCTCGGGGAAGATCAGTTTGGATTCTGTAGAAATGTTGGAACACGTGAGGCAATACTGACCCTTAAGACTAATCTTAGAAGAAAGATTAAGGAAAGGCAAACATATGTTTCTAGCATTTGTAGACTTGGAGAAAGCTTTTGGCAATGTTGACTGGAATACTCTCTTTCAAATTCTGAAGGTGGCAGGAGTAAAATACAGGAAGCGAAAGACTATTTACAATTTGTACAGAAACCAGATGGCAGTTATAAGAGTCGAGGGACATGAAAGGGAAGCAGTGGTTGGGAAGGGAGTGAGACAGGGTTGTATCCTCTCCCCGATGTTATTCAATCTGTATATTGAACAAGCAGTAAAGGATACAAAAGAAAAGTTTGGAGTAGGTATTAAAATCCATGGAGAAGAAATAAAAACTTTGAGGTTCGCCGATGACATTGTAATTCTGTCAGAGACAGCAAAGGACTTGGAAGAGCAGTTGAATGGAATGGACAGTGTTTTGAAAGGAGGGTATAAGATCAACATCAACAAAAGCAAAACGGGGATAATGGAATGTAGTTGAATTAGGTTGGGTGATGCTGAGGGAATTAGATTAGGAAATGAGACACTGAAAGTAGTAAAGGAGTTTTGCTATTTGGGGAGCAAAATAACTGATGATGGTCAAAGTAGAGAGGATATAAAATGTAGACTGGCAATGGCAAGGAAAGCGCTTCTGAAAAAGAGAAATTTTTTAACATCAAGTATAGATTGAAGTGTCAGGAAGCCGTTTCTGAAAGTATTTGTATGGACTGTAGCCATGTATGGAAGTGAAACGTGGACAATAAATAGTTTGGACAAGAAGAGAATAGAAGCTTTCGAAATGTGGTGCTACAGAAGAATGCTGAAGATTAGATGGGTAGATCACATAACTAATGAGGAGGTATTGAATAGAATTGGGGAGAAGAGGAGTTTGTGGCACAATTTGACCAGAAGAAGGGATCGGTTGGTAGGACATGTTCTGAGGCATCAAGGGATCACCAATTTAGTATTGGAGGACAGCGTGAGTGGTAAAAATCATAGAGGGAGACCAAGAGATGAATACACTAAGCAGATTCAGAAGGATGTAGGCTGCTGTAGGTACTGGGAGATGAAGAAGCTTGCACAGGATAGAGTAGCATGTAGAGCTGCATCAAACCAGTCTCAGGACTGAAGACCACAACAACAACACATTTTTTGTTAAGTGTAAATACTTCATAAATATCTGTGTGTACATAACATTTGAAATCTGTATTTCCAACTTCTGTACATGATTGTTACTGACATTAACAAAATAATGAATAAATTGTTTTGATCCATTCCACATACTGTCATGCTGTAATGGATCTATTGACTAAGTATCACAGTAAATAAAATCATATGAAGATACAAAAATGTGTGTGTGTGTTTTCCACATCTCCTCCTAAACGACTGAATCGATTTCAACCAAATTAGTTACACATATTTCTTATTAATCTGGGAAGGAATACCATGGTAGTAAGAAATACCTAGTTTCCGTAGGTGTGGGGCTGGTGGTGAAAAGGGTTGTTAACCTCTGACATCTACACTGTCTTGCACAACAGGTGTGTTATGCGAGCAGTATCGGAATGTGTTCCAGATGGTATACATGTGGATGGTCAAGGCTGAGCAGAGAGAGATGGGAAGATGAGAGGGATATTGAGAGGTGTGATTATGAGATGAATAGATAGAGGTGGGAGTAGGAGATGGATAGAGAGACAGGGTAGGTGGGGAAGGTGAGACTGACAGGTAGAGGTAGAACAATGAGATAGACAAATGAGGGGAGTAGTTAATGGACAGACAGAGAGAAGGGAGAGGGGAGGAGAAGATGGACGGAGAGTGGGGAGGTGTAGGAGGCAGGTGGAAAATGTAGATAGTGGGCTGGTGGAAACAAAGAGGGGGAAGAGGAGATGGACATGAAAGAAAAGGAAATAGGTAGAGAGCGGGGAAGGAGGAGATAGACAGAGATAGTGGGAAGAGTAAGAGAGAGGTAGGAGGAAGAGGAGAATACGGACAGAGATAGGGGGAAGAGGAGGACGAGGACAAAGACAAGGGTGGAGGAGAGGGGATGGAGGAAATAGGGGAAGGAGGACAATATGAACAGAGAGAGGGGGGAGGATGAGATGTGTGTATTGTATGTTCCGTTTGCATCTGCAGGGTAGTTACTAACAAATGTAATCATCCTGAAAGACAAGAATTTTGATGAAGAAATCATTTTACTCCTGCACAATGTATTATGGACATCAAAAGTGAAGTGGAACAGACAATGTGACCTGTGTCACAGTATTTTACTGATGAGGTATCTGTCTCTGCACACTGCATTTTGAAAATAAAACAATTTTCCAAAATGAACAACAGCAGAGCAGAGGGAGACAGAAACCATTCTTTATGAAGAGATGAATAACTAATTATGCTAATACTTTACAAATACAATGCCAGTGTCATTCCTAATTCCACAGAGTACTACACAAACTGTGGTTACTATCGGATGATAGTATGCATGTAAGTCGAAAGTGTAATCTTGATCTAGGATTTAGTATCAGGTGACAACTACCATGCAGGTAAGACACTCCTATTTGTAGGAATGAGGAAGTGGTGGCATGTAATCACAAGTATTGAATACATAGAGACATTTAAATCACATTTGATTGTAGTCTGGGATAAATAAGTAACTGGACCATTGCAGCTTATTAACTACTGTAGTAATTTCCAGAATGAGATTTTCACTCTGCAGCAGAGTGTACTCTAGTACAAAACTTCTTGGCAGATCAAAACAGTGTGCTGGACCAAGACTGGAACTAGGGGACTTTGCCATTCGTGGGCAAGTGCTCTACCACCTGAGCCACCCAAGCATGATTATTCACTGTTAAGACTGTGTGCTGAACTGAGCGGGAACTTGGGACCTTTGCTGTTTGTGGGGAAATGCTCTACCACCGGTGCTACCCAAGCATGATTCGTGACCCATCCTCACAGCATTACTACTACCAGTACCTCATCTCCTACCTTCTGAACTTCACAGAAGCTTTCCTGTGAAACTTGTGAGACTAGCTTTCCAAGCCTGCTTTCTTTCAGGAGTGGCAATCTTGCAAGTTGTGAAGTTTGGAAGTTAGGAGATGAGGTACTGACAGAAGTAAAACTGTGAGGATGGGTCATGAGTTGTGCTTGGGTAGCTCAGTCAATTAAAGCACCTACTCATGAAATGCAAAGGTCCTGAGTTTGAGTCTCCCAGGAACAGTCAGCTAGTTAGTTCAACAACCACAGCTGACCCTGGCAAAATTATAGATTCTTTATTCACAAAGGCATCAGACAGACTAGTCAATCAATCAGATTAAAAGCATCTAAAAATGCTGAAGCTTAAATAAATGCACTAAGGTGAAAAACACAAGAATAAAACTAGTCATTGAAACGCCTACATTTTAGGGAAACAACAAGTGAAATGAACTAGAACATACACTTCTTTTTTTAAACTTCTCACTGTTTTTACTACCAAAGAAGGTCTTTAGTTGTGGGTGGGATGCTCTTAAGTATTGAAGTGATATAAAACCATGCTTTAACTTACCAGTTACTAATCTTTCGGATACACAATAAAATGAACACGGCATATGTATTAAATCATTTCACTTACCAAAGATAAAGTGTTCCTCCTAAACTGACTAGTGTCACAGCAATAAGCACAATCCATACCATAACTCCAACCAAGTATCTGAATAATATTAATATCACTATGGAGAAACCTAAAAGAAAAACAGAAAAATAAATCAGCTCTATGGTTTACAAAACCTCCTCACCTGAAACTGTATTATGAATACAATAGTCATCCAAGAAGCAAATACTAAAAATTTATTTCACCAAGTCAGTGTAGTAACATTTCACAACTATTCACAAATTATCTCATGTATTTCATGGTTGTATGTCGGAAGTGTCTCATATGCTTGTCACATTATACATATGCTTCTCTTTTTCTGTGTTAAGATGCAGGCTATTGAGTAAATGAGGAGAAAACACTTTGCAAACAAATTCAGATTTCTGATGATATTACTGATTAAGTTATCTATCTACATTAAGAGGACCATCATAGTTATAAGTGATTTTCTTTATGTTATATTAGTTTCAGATAGCTTCTCTCAGTTTAGACCTTTCTATATGACTGATTTCTGTCAAGAAATCACTAGTCCAATGTGTGCTAGATAACCTACTTCAGAAGAAAACATATTATTTGTCCAAATGAGAATATGTAATTATGTGACAAAGTTTTCTAGGCATTGTGAACACAGTCTTTTTATGTATTTATTGAACAATTTAGAGAAATAGTTGGGTTAGAAAAACAGCCATTACATTTGAATACAAATTCCATTGCATAATCCTACAACAAATACGTTCAAAAATTACAAACTTCCCATTTCTAAGAAATACCACTGGACCAATGATACAGTTTGATATGGTTAGCCCCAACTAGAATTGTGAAACATATTCTTCCAGCTTTGAGACAGTATAGAAGTCATATGACACATTACACAACAGTTTCCTTCTGTGAAACCTATTAGGAAAGTATTTATTTTTAACATAACAACCTGTATTTTCTGTAGTTCTACTTAAATCCATCTTAATAATACAGTAGACTATTTACTATATGGCTCATGACTATCTAGCCTACTTAATAGCATAAAATGATTCTCTGTGATAAAATGAGGATTAATTTATTGTACATACTGCACTCTTCCAAAGCTTTAGCAATTGGGTGCCAGCTACAATGCTGTGCAGCCTTTCAAACTGTTTTATTCATTTGTTCTTCTAGCACATCTGGAATCACAATTATAAGGTAAGGTCCATACTTTTCAACACATGATGGTTAGAATCTCTCCTCCAATGCTCACAAATAACAATGGACACATGTAGAGAACATCTCTGCTGGCAGCTCTGCATACTTTGTTTCTTGAGTTGCATATCTGACATCCAAAGTGTGTACATTATTAAATTGTCATTTTGTGTGGTCCTTGATGTTTTAATTAAAGAAATGGCAATGTGCAATAAATGAAAAAAAATTATAGAGACTATAGATCAGAAATTACGTGTTGTAATGCAACTGGATTCTGGAGTAGCAACCAGAACTGGAAAAGTAATATTGGAGTGGAAGAAAAATAGAGCAGAAATTGAGAAGTGGTGTGCTTCTCAAGTTAGTGGAAGTGGAATAAAAGTAAATGAAGGCAATGTTGAAAGGTAAGCATAAGGAAATTGAGCGAACTTTATTTTTGTGGCACAAACCCTTAAGAGGAAAAAGTTTGTCCCTTAATGGGCCAGTATTGCAGGAAAAAGAAGTGCAATTTCAGCAGCAAATAGAAGGGGAAGGTTCAGAATTTACTGCCAGTGGGAAACATGATTCAGTATTCACCAGATTACCCCCAGCGGAGAGGCTTTATCCACTGATAAGTAGGCTGTGACATTGTTTAAAGACAATTTTAAAAGTTAATTGATGAGGAGGGAATTTCTGGTGAACAATAGCGTAGTTGCAATGAGAGTAGTTTAAATTACAAGAGGCTCCCTACAAAAATGCTTGCTTCAAAAAATGGAGCTGTAGCACCTGGATATAAGAAAAGTAAGGAGTGAACTACCATGCTGGCTTACAATAACGCAGCTGACAATCACAAGCTTAGGCTTACATTAATAGAGAAATCATGAAAACCTAGAGCTTTAAACAACCTGAAAAATCAGTAGTCACTGCCCCTGCATTACATTCATCAAAAGATGAATGAATTCAGAAAACTTTAACACCCGGTTCCAAAATGCATTCCTACAGATGTAGAGAAATATTTGAAAGACAATAACTTATTGAGGAAAGTTCTGCTGTTTCTTGATAATGCACTTTTGCTTCCTGGCAGTGACAAACTCACAGACGGAGATAAAAAAGCTTTATTTTTACCCTCAAATGTGCCTGCAATTTATCAGGTGATGCATGAGCATGCTTGAAATGCTAAACAAGAAGTTTTGCAAGTCTCCTCAGTTTGTTGATATCAGTAGTTGATAATAATGAAGACTGTGTAACCATTCTGAAGATGATACACTTGCTAAATACCATGAGGTGGTTGGTCGAATATGACTTGTAAGCTCTTGGAAAAATCTTTTAGACTATGAAAATGGACATTTTAACTTTGAATCCATGTTTGAAAGCAAAGTCAAAAATGGAAACGATGATATTGTTTCACTGCTCAAAAGTGTATCGGACTGTGAGAACGCTGATGCAGAAAATGTCACAGAATGGATGGCAAACAATGAAACTGATGGATTATCTGACAATGATATTGTGAAAATGGTGATGCATGGGGAATTTACACAAGAGGAGGAGGCAAACCCAGAAGCTGGAAGAAATCACATCTGACATTTGGGAGGGTTCAAGATGAATGAGGCACAGCCACAGTACGTTAGTGAGCAGGAAGAACCAGCACCAGCTGATACCATCTATTTGCATAAGTGGAGGGATATTGCAGCTACAGGTAGGTAACAGTCATCTATCAAAGTTTTTTTTAAAAAACCTCAAACTTCTAAGTTTCATCTTTTTTGTTAAGCCCGACTTTTCATAAGTGTGTAATCATACATTCATACAACACTATGCAGATCATTCTATTTCTTCTGTGATAATTTTTGAAGGGTGCAGTATCTCAATAACAAACATTTATAATTATTATGTATTATGTAAGGGGTCAGAGGTCAGAAAATGTTAATAAAATTGGATTTCAGTATTAAAAAAGAAAAAGTGAAAAGGGTATTTTAAATGGTATAGCTGGGGTCAGAAAAGAGAATTTGTAGAATTCCAGTCTATATGGCTTGACCTTCTGCCACATTAGGCCAAATAGTTGAGTGTCTACTGTGTTTAAATTATCAAACAATGGAAAAACCCAGGATGGAATAATGACAATATTACGAAAAGAACAGATTGCTACTCACCATAGTGGAGATGTTGAGTCACAGACAGGCACAACAAAAAGACTGTCAAACACACAAGCTTTTGGTTAAAAGGGCGTCCATCGGAATTGGACAACATACATACACACTCATGCAAACACAGCTCACACGCACATTTACTCTGTAAGAAACTATTAATTAACCAAAGAAGATTAGTCAAGATGGTCATCTACGAGAATTATGGGGCTAAGCAAGAGGATTTTAACTTTACAAACTCTTTCTATGTCTGTGGGAAATTAGTGAAAATACATACTTTAATATATTTATGCATACTTGTGTGAAACAGCAACAAATGAAAATCTTATGTAACAAAGATAAAATTATGTTCCTTTGACATTTTTGTAATGTGCTGTCAATCTATCTTGAAGTAAAATAACACTCTTTGTTTTGCAAAAATGACAATTTTACTAAAAACACTGGTACATGTGATGTGATTAAGAACTTCTAACTGTAGAATATAGGTATGTAGATACTTTAAAGAAATAGTTGTTAATAAAAGTATGTCCTATAAATTAAGATGTTAATACAGAATAATTTTCTTTTGTTTTGTAATTTCTGAGCATTCCTGGTTTATGCCTTGTGACCACCTGAAATTTATTAAAATGATATTGGAAAGTCCTAGGTAGGATACAGATTGTGAAAGCAGTAAAGGTAATTACTCACCATATAGTTGAGGCATTGACTGACTGACAGGCACACAAATACAGCTGAAATTGTTGCTAAGCTTTTGAACAATATCCTTTCTCCGAGGCAACTAACTAACAAAACACACAAATATACATGCACAGCTACAGGTCCTGACCAGTTACATTGTTCTGGTGCCACAGAAAAGCTTAGCAATGGTCAGCCTTATTTATGTGCCTGTTGACCACTCAATGCATCAGCTTTATGGTGAGTGGTTATGTTTTACTCCTTTCATTATTTAAAAACTATAAGAGGAGTTCATAACAAAGTGAGAATTCCTACTGAACTCTAGACATGAATACAAGGCCTATTTGCTAATTTCATATCTTATTTTCTATTGTGTATACTAAAGTTCAAGGTTCACACTGTTATTGCTAGTGACAAATGACATTGAACATTAAGTGGTAAATTCACATGAAGAATGGTAGGAGGACCAGCCGTTGTTTTCAGGAAAATGGAATTATCAGTAACACTGATAAAAATAAACATAGGAAAATCGAGGATGAAGTAATGATGATATTATGAGAAGGATAGTTATGACTCACCATACAGTGGAGATACTAAGTTGCAGATAGGCACTACAAAAAGACTGTCAGAAAGTAAGCCCTCAGCCAAAAAGGCCATCATCAGAAATGTCTGGTCAAAAGCTTTCTTTCTGACAGTCTTTTTGTTGTACACACCTGCAGCTCAGCATCTCCCCTATATGGTGAGTAGCAACTATCCTTTTCATAATACTGTCAAAAATACACATAGGTATGTTTAAGGAAGGCATGACTTTCAAATTCACATATTTATTCTCCTGGGACAGGTACACATTTGTGTGTGTGTGAGTTGCATTTGTATGGATGTGTGTGTATGTTGTCCAGTTCGGATGAAGGCCCTTTTGGTCAAAAGCTTACATGTTTGACAGTATTTATATTACAGTACTTGGGAGCCTTTGGAATTCGCAATCCAGTTCTTGTTTTAACTTTACAATACTGTTGTTAATTCATAGCATACAATTGCCTAATGTATTTGCTGGCTCCCATTTGAAACTGAGCCTTTATTTTTATATTCTTTCTCAGAACTGAATGTATAATCTTCAACCTCATAATTCTAAAGGCACCACTTCGCCTACCCATACTTTCTTCTTCCCCCTTACTTCATGGGTTCCTCTGTATCTTAGTTCTGAATCATCTGACCTTTCCCCCCCTTCTCCCATATTTCTATTTCTCTCTTCTCCTGTCTCCAAACACTTTTTATTTTTTTATCAGCATTGCTGATAATCCCATTTGCCAATGGCAGAAGCTGATCAGTCTACCATCCTTTATGTGAATTTGCCACATTTATCACCAGCAATAACAGTTAGTGTGAACTCTGAACTGTAATACACACAATAGAACATAAGACACAAAATTAACAAATGGATCTTGTATTCGTGTCTAGAGTTCAGTAGGAATTCTCATTTTGTTATAAGCTCGTTGTATTTAAATAATGGAAGGAATATACATATCACTCACCATAAAGCTGATGCACTGAGTGGTCAACAGGAATATAAACAAGACTGAAGCCACTGCCAAGCTATCCTGTGGCACTAAGACAATGTAACTTGCCAGGACCTGTAGCTTGACGTATATATTTGCGTGTTTTGTTAGTTAGTTAGCTCTGGGGAAGGATATTGTTCAAAAGCTTAACAACAGTTTCAGCTGTATTTTTATACCTGTTATTCAGTCAGTGCCTCATCTACATGGTGAGCAATTGTTTTTACTGCTTTCACAATTTGTATTACACCCAGGACTTTCCAATATCTTTTTAATAAGTTTCAGGTGGACATTAAGGCATAAAACCAGGAATTCTCAGAAATTATAAAACAAAAGAAAATTATTCTGTATTAACATTTTAATTTATTAACAACTACTTCTCTGAAGTATCTAAATATCTATATTCCACCATTAGAAGTTCTTTATCACACCACATGTACCGATGTTTTTCGTAAAATAGATATTTTTTCAAAACAAAAAGTGTTATTTTATTTCAAGGTATATTTACATCACACTGCAAACAGTCAGATATTCATTGCAATTTTTCTACTCAGGTGCCACTCTTGAGTGAAGAGCTGCAAAGAAATGGAATTCCCTGGAAAAACCATTTCATTTTGATGTGATAATACAAATATAATGGTGGCACATATAAAAGGAGGTGCTGCTTTCTTGAACCTGCAACTTACCTCACTTAGCTGCACAAACAGGTGCAAAAAGCCCCACACATTTTCATGCTGAAGAATTTGAAATGGATCTTCGCTACTTTCTCCAAAAAAAGTTCAAAAATACACTTTAAAGCAAACTTTATCAAAATATATGTGGAGCTAAATCCAATAAAATACTGATATGAATATAATAGAGGGAAACATTCCATGTGGGAAAAATATATCTAAAAACAAAGAAGATGTGACTTACCAAACGAAAGTGCTGGCAGGTTGATAGACACACAAACAAACACAAACCTACACACAAAATTCTAGCTTTCGCAACCAACGGCTGCTTCATCAGGAAAGAGGGAAGGAGAGGGAAAGACGAAAGGATGTGGGTTTTAAGGGAGAGGGTACGGAGTCATTCCAATCCCGGGAGCAGAAAGACTTACCTTGGGGGGGAAAGAAGGACAGGTATACACTCGCACACACACACATATCCATCTGCACATACACAGACAGACACAGACACAGCAGTTGTGGTCACAAAATTAATGGAAACAGGATTCCAACTCGTTTCACATCCCCCCTATTCTCCAGACTTGGTTCCCTCGGACTACTATTTGTTCCCCAATTTGAAGAAATGGCTGGCAGGACAAAGATTTTATTCAAACAAGGAGGTGATTGCAGCATCTAATACCTATTTTGCAGACTTTGACAATTCCTATTATTTGGAAGGGATCAACAAATTAGAACAGCATTGGACGAAGTGTATAAGTCTAAAAGGAAACTATGTCAAAAAAATAAAAAAGGTTTATCCCAAACGCGTAAGTACTTTTTATTTTTGCATTGACTTTTCAGACATAATTATATACTGCACTGAACAAATGAAATAGTTTTCCATTATGTTAGAAGAAGTGGGCAGGGTGAGACACTTTTGTAGGTTACCAGAAAATGCACGATCTGCAATTCCCCCCACTGTCAAAGACCAGGAAACAATGAATAAACCTAAAATGCACACTAGATCTATCATTCATTGTTTGCCCTGTGCAATGAAAACATTGCTGCCTATATGGATGATTAAACAACTTGGTAAGATGCCAAATACAATCTTATTCAAAAAGTGGCAAAGTTGTCCCAGTAGCTTAAGTTTCAAAGGGTCTCTTGCTAATTTCCATATTTACTATTGATAGGGTGATTTTACACAAAATTTACTATACCTCACAATCAGTGCAGAATGCCAACAATGATAATTGATGCAGGAAAGTGTGAGAAGCTTGTATTACCTTCACTGTGTGTACTCACATCCACATTGATGGTGATCCTGCTAAGTCGACGATGTGTCTTTATGGCAATTGAAGTTACTAAAACATCATTGTCTAAAATAAACAGCTGCTGTTTCAAGTACAGTGTATATGATTATCAGTTCTGAGATTCTTTTGCTAGGCTTGTCAATGTCCTGAGGCTTACCTTCATCATAATACATTCTGTTTATGATGAGAATTAGTCTAGTTTAATGCTATCATTACAAATTATGTTTACATTTGCACCTACCAAATGCAATTAAGAATAGGTAGAGGAGTTCCATTTTACATAACTCGAGATCTTCTGTGACTTCCTGAAACACATTTGATTTTTTTAGTAACAGTGACTGGATAACTGATGTTACAAAAAGTAGTTTAGAATTACAATAATAATAGGTAATGAAAAATGAGGGGTGAAATAAACTGAGATGCAGTTCTACATACATAAATAAATACAAACCACAAAATATGTTTACTTACTTGAAGAAAATCTGCAACTCCAAGCCGCGATGTCAGTTTCTCTTGTTTGATAGGTATACATCGATTTAAGAGGAATACACGACTGTAAGAAAAGATCTACTGTTAGCCTCAAATTATAAATGGTCAAAATGCAATAAGATTTAAACAAAATATAAGTCTCCACAGTTTGCAAAAAAATTTTAAAAATAATTTTTTTCTTCAGAATGAAAATTGATTGTCCACTAAATTGAACTCAGTATATGTCAACACTAGAAAAATCACCATCAGCAGTATGCTTGCTTCTGGAATCATTTCATAATTGTGTGTAATGTTCAATACTTTTGTAATTAGGTATTATTTTACATACACACATTTTTAGTTATGGACTTCAATTTCAGGCCTCAAATGCATGATATCTTCAATCTGACATATTTTTCCTTGTGTCATTAGCCGGTTTCAAAAAATTACTAAAAATTTGAACATAGAAAGTATTCACATGTAAAAGGACTGGACAAAAATATAGAACAACGATGAGAAATGCACGCATGAACATAAATGCAGACACTAGCCAAGTCTACTTGTTGCACTGTTGCATTTGATCATGAGCAGCACTTGTGTAATGTACTCAGTACATTGCAAGTGTTAGTCATGGTGAGAACATTGTTCTGTATAGCTGTTCATGCAATATATTGCAGCTACATGAATTCAGACTTGGGAAAATTATTGGTGTTCACATTGTGGGTGCTTCCGTGTTTGGTGTTTCAAGAGGCACTGTATACAGGGAAAGCAGAAAAACATCATCCGCTGATTCACAACTTGGACTGAAGGGTTTGTTTAGTGATAACAATGGATGATCACTGATGATGAATATGAAGAAAAATAAGAGGATGACAGCTGCAAAAGTCACTGCAGAACTGAACGCCGCTTGTGAAATCTGCCCACAGCAAAACAACCTGACGGGAGTATGTACTGTACTTCCTCGATTCACCGCCAGTTGGCCCAATTGAAGGAAGGGAATGTTGACTTCGGTGCCTTTACAAGTACGACACAACATGTGGTTCATGCACGATGGAGCTTCTGCACATTTCAGTTGAAGTGTTCGTACGCTTCTCAACAACAGATTCGGTGACCGATGGATTGGTAGAGGCAGACCAATTCCATGGCCTCCACGCTCTCCTGACCTCAACCCTCTTGACTTTCATTTATTGGGGCATTTGAAAGCTCTTGTCTACGCAACCCCAGTACCAAATGTAGAGACTCTTCGTGCTCGTATTGTGGATGGCTGTGATACAATACGCCATTCTCCAGGGCTGCTTCAGCACATCAGGGATTCTATGTGATGGAGGGTGGATGCATGTATCCTTGCTAACTGAGGACATTTTGAACATTTCCTGTAACAAAGTGTTTGAAGTCATGCTGGTACGTTCTGTTGCTGTGTGTTTCCATTCCATGATTAATGTTATCTGAACAGAAGTAATAAAATGAGCTCTAACATGGAAAGTAAGCGTTTCTGGACACATGTCCACATAACATATTTTCTTTCTTTGTGTGTGAGGAATGTTTCCTGAAAGTTTGGCTGTACCTTTTTGTAACACCCTGTATAAAGTAGTAGCATTATTAATGCTATCTCAACAGAGACAAGGTTATCATGTCATTTATCAACTCTGTTGCAACCATAGCAAGGCTTTTCAAGAGGGCATGATTACCAATAAAATTCCCACTCATCTATATCAGTACTCAAGCAACCTTACAGAGTGTGGCTGAAGGTTCCTTCGGTACCACTTTCATTTACCCCCTTCTTTCTTCCCTTTGCAAATGGTACATGGGCAAGAAGACTGTTGATAAACTTGTGTGTGACCCCTACTTTCTCTAATTTCTTCATTGTGGGAGGAAGTAATATGTTGTCCAGATCTTATACAAATGTATGCTGTTAGAATAGAATTTCAACTGTAACCTTTTCTGTGATACATAATGCCTCTCTTGTGTGATTGCCACTGTAGTTTGTTGAACAATTAAATGATGAAATGTGCTGCTTTTCATTGGATCTTCTCTATCTCTTCTGTTAATCCTACTTGGTAAAGGTCCCAGACTGATCAAAAATACCCACGAATTGGTTGAAAAAGTTTTTTGTAAGCCACTTCTTTTTTAGGTATTACATTTTCTTAGGATTCTGCCAATGAATCTCAGCCTTGCATCTGCTTTTCCTTCAATTTGTTACTCTTTTCAATGATGTTTCACCAACAGTGTAATCAAACAGTAACAGATCTCTTTGCCTATGTACAGGATATATCTTAAGGGCCCCACACACAAGTATCTGGTGGATTGCATGTGATTCATTCATGCAATATGGCTGCCTGGCTAGTTAGCAGGGTGTGTGGCAATGTGGCTGCAACATTTTTTATCTATTCATCAAGGGTGGTTATGCTGTTCTGTTTAGTTTCACTTTGCCCATGATGAGTAACAAGTTTACAACAGAATTTAAAGTCATCCAAGGACCACAAACTACTCTGAGAAATGAAGTGGAAACTGGATTTGCCACTTATATTAAGAAGTAATAAAAAATACACCCTCTGAGTTTACAGTCCACATCTTCAAATGTGTGCTACTGAAGTAGAATTGATGGGAGGTTCATAGTAATAGTTGAGATACAATGGGCTCCATCTCATGATTTTGAGTTATTTATGAAATAATTAAACACTTTATTAAAATTTTTAACTTAAACAAAATGACGCATGTGTCTACTGTAATGTTAAGAGAACATTTTAATTCAAATGATCAGGGCAAATCTGTTATACAGCTACACTCAAATCCATTGTTATTTCATACAAACTAACTCTCCTTCATACAATTTATAAAAAGAGTTAGAGTAATCAGTAGTGCAGCTATTGACAATATCTTTATAGACACATGAAGGAAATTGTGTAAATATTGCATTTAAATTATAAGTTTAATAATAAAAAGGAACTGAGCACTCTTAAACGTAAAATGAATTGTGTGGGCAAGCTGGAAAGATGTACACAACCCATTTGACATCAGTGAAAAATGTAACACATTCTGAAAAACAACTGACAGATCAAAAAAAAAAAAAAAAAAAAGAAAAAAGAAAAAAAAGCATTTCAAAATAAGTTTAATAAGTCATAACTCTCATTTATTTTATATTTATGTTTTGCAAGTGTTTTTGGTGATACAGAAATCAGCTGCAACTCCTTCCAAACATAGCAGTTCACTTTCCATAGCAGAACTTCTCAACACAGTGGCATTTGTAATATTAACTGAAATTGCTTGGCAAA
Organism: Schistocerca nitens; assembly: GCF_023898315.1. Taxonomy (NCBI): domain Eukaryota; kingdom Metazoa; phylum Arthropoda; class Insecta; order Orthoptera; family Acrididae; genus Schistocerca; species Schistocerca nitens. The sequence continues at coordinate 387,688,278 of NC_064617.1, read as the reverse complement.
TCGCTTGTGTTTGGGGTGTCAAGGTGAGCAATCGATTGCAGGTGATATCGCAGGTGACAGATTGTAGTGAACCATCATTAGTGTAGGGGATCCTTACACTTATTTCATTCAGAGATTATTGCTAGTCTGTGCAGTCCCTGCACCAATCATCAATCTTCTGCAGATCATTCTGTGTTTCATTACATTCTGCAATCTTCCTATAGACGACAGCATCCCCTTCAAACCACTTCACAGAGCTTCCAACATTATCCACTAAATTATTTTTATACTTGGTTAACAATAATGATCCTATAAGACTCCTCTCTAGTACTCCACAAATATCTTTACATCTCCAGTGTAATCCTGATAAGAATAACATACTGAGTTCTGCTTCTTAAGAAATCTTGAATTCAGTCAGAAATCTGGAATCTGGTCAGATGAGTGGCTACTGCCGGACTGTAGCTAAGAAGAAGTTTGAATACCTACTGGTAACACTTGCTGCTCGGCACTGCATAGTCATCTTCAAGGTATAATTTACCACTAACAATCTGGATTTTCCTTCTTGTCACCAGCTTCTCTGAACTTTTCCAATGTGAAGTGTCTCTCATACATTCTTCAATCCCAGCATTGACTTTAACCCTGATATCTGTCAGTCCTTGTCACCTATATACCTCCATCCCTGTTTCCACCACAATTACAACCCCCTACCAATAAATGCTTCCTATATCTCCCTGTTTGTGACTGTATTTATATTTATAGGTCTTTATGCCTTCATCCATATTTCTTAATGCTCATCCTGTATCCCGTTATTTAATATGCTTTCTTTAAGATATTGTGAATAATCACATGTCACAATGTTTACTCACTGGCTATGACTACGTCAAGCAACAGAAATTCTATAGACTTTTTTTAAAATTTAACATTGGCAGTTAGAAAGCATGGAGAAAAAAAAAGTAAAACAGGCTGAAAGAATTCTTCATTGGCCATTCCTCCCTGGAAGTGACCAAACATTTAATACAATAATGTATCAATAAAATATTGTTTACTGGGTTAGTTGTCAATGATTATTAGGTTAATTGTTAATGATCTTATTTACACAAAGATAAAAATTTTGGCTGTATAGAAAATTCATAATAACATAATGGTGGCAACACTGAGACAGAGAGTTTTCCTCTTTTTATAGATATAGTTCACAGAATTCACAATTTCCTGCAGTCAAAATACCACAAAACTTTTGATATCACTGCCTGGCAAATATGGTACTTACTAAGTGCTGTTTGGACATGCTTGTTCACAAGTCTTTTCAGGCCCAAGTTTGATCACCAGAAATCTGAAAATGATTTCAACATTATAATTCATATTAATTAGATGATACACTCAGACATACAATTTTCTTCACTTATTTTATAGTTTATGAAAGAAACAAATAACAGGTTTAATAAGTAAGTGAAGAAAAAGAGAAGTATTACTGATAAACTATATGGTTTCAAAGAGTGAAGTCTGATCTTAGATTGTAACTGAAAACTCTTCTGGTTGGGAAAAAGTTTAAAAGTTGTCAAGCAAGAACTTTTGTGTTTAAGCGAATAACATTTCTTAGAACCATTTTCATTTTATTTTTATAATCTAATTTTCTGATCAACAGTTGGTGAGGTAAATAGCTAACAACTGTGTTCAAAAAACAATTGCATATTTGTGATTATACTTCTGATTACATCTGCAGATGACACTGAAACCAGTAATCAAGTGTTGTATATAACAACTGAGAATGACCAAGATAATATAGAATCATATTTTGATTAACATTAAGCTCCTTATTCGACAAATCCCAAACTCTAAAAAGAAGTAAAACTGCCGAAAAACAAGAAAAACCTTTCCGTGTTGATAAATGTTTTGAACATAAAGTATTACACACCATTTATAGATTAGTGGTGTGTGCTTAGAACAGCATTCCAGATTTTCTTTTGTAACTGTCAAAAAATATAGAATATACTGTACATTGATTCTGGAATTTTTATTATTTCTTCATTTCTTTATAAGATTATATTTACTCATTTGGAGGCATATTGTGTACCCAGCAATAGTTCTGTAATAAAAGTAGACTTTAAAAATGGTTCCTGTGGTGTCATACACTACTGACACAACACTAGGTGGTCAACATCAAGAGGCTGGCAGTAGCTCACGTGACTGCCCTGCCAACCTGTGGCCAGCTTGATGACACACTCTCTGCTACACATTCAAGTAGCACCACCACCAAGTCACCATTAGAAGGTGCTGCACCAATACCAGATGAGACACATAGTGGAATTCACTCACAGCATTTGAAGCCTACTAGTTAGCCTCACTTCTCTCTGTTATTATTTACGACAAATTTGCTTGTGGCAAGGAATATAACTGGACTCGCTGAATTGAATTAAGTAAATGAGAGTCAGGAACATATTACATATGATTCTCACTATTTTGCTCTCTGTCTCAGCATCCACTTATTCCTTAGCATCCACCCTTGGACCAACCCAACAGCTGGAAATGGGACCGTTGCCACAACTGTTCCAGTTTGCTTTTACATCTCATAATGTAACTACTTAGTGCCACTATCAATTGTGTATCTTTTTCTTTTTGCAAGACTGTCATTTTTACCGTGCTTGTGTTAATGTGCTTTTGTGTTCCAGTATGTGACCTGCAATCAACCTTGTTTGTTTGCACACGCTGAGGCTAACATTCATGCTTATGTATACTATTTCTTGTGTTGTAATTTCTGTGTGTGTGTACTGAAGCAAGAGCTGTCAGTAACAAAGATTATTCCTTTTCAGGTGCGGCAGATGCAGAATCTTATATACATGTTGACAAGGCTGCTCGCTGTGCAAGCAAACACACCGCATCTTCGTCTGTCTCCTGCAGCCCAGCCACAGTCAGCAGCACATGTTTCCATCCCATCAGTCTGTGCTTTTAATTCAACACACAAGGAATGGTTCCAGTACACAGTACAGCTCAAAACACACTTCACAGCACATCACAAGACTCCTTTACTACTTTAAGTGTCTCATTCCCTAATCTAATTCCCTCAGCATCACCCGACTTAATTCGACTATGTTCCATTATCCTCGTTTTGCTTTTGTTGATGTTCATCTTATATCCTCCTTTCAAGACACTGTCCATTCTGTTCAACTGCTCTTCCAAGTCCTTTGCTGTCTCTGACAGAATTACAATGTCATCGGCGAACCTCAAAGTTTTTATTTCTTCTCCATGGATTTTAATACCTACTCCAAATTTTTCTTTTGTTTCCTTTACTGCTTGTTAAATATACAGATTGAATAACGTCGGGGAGAGGCTACAACCCTGTCTCACTCCCTTCCCAACCACTGCTTCCCTTTCATGCCCCTCGACTCTTACAACTGCCATCTGGTTTCTGTACAAATTGTAAATAGCCTTTCGCTCCCTGTATTTTACCCCTGCCACCTTCAGAAGTTGAAAGAGAGTATTCCAGTCAACACTGTCAAAAGCTTTCTCTAAGTCTACAAATGCTAGAAATGTAGGTTTGCATTTCCTTAATATTTCTTCTAAGATAAGTCGTAAGGTCAGTATTGCCTCACGTGTTCCAATATTTATACGGAATCCAAACTGATCTTCCCCGAGGTCCGCTTCTACCAGTTTTTCCATTCGTCTGTAAAGAATTTGCGCTAGTATTTTGCAGCTGTGACTTATTAAACTGATAGTTCGGTAATTTTCACATCTGTCAACACCTGCTTTCTTTGGGATTGGAATTATTATATTCTTCTTGAAGTCTGAGTCTCATACATCTTGCTCACCAGATGGTAGAGTTTTGTCAGGACTGGCTTTCCTAAGGCTGTCAGTATGTCTAATGTAATGTTGTCTACTCCCGGGGCCTTGTTTCGACTCAGGTCTTTCAGTGCTCTGTCAAATTCTTCACACAGTATCATATCTCCCATTTCATCTTCATCTACATCCTCTTCCATTTCCATAATATTGTCCTCAAGTACATCACCCTTGTATAGACCCTCTATATACTCCTTCCACCTTTCTGCCTTCCCTTCTTTGCTTAGAAGTGGATTTCCATCTGAGCTCATGATATTCATACAAGTGGTTCTCTTCCTTCCAAAGGTCTCTTTAATTTTCCTGTAGGTAGTATCTACCTTACCCCCAGTGAGATAAGCCCCTACATCCTTACATTTGTCCTCTAGCCATCCCTGCTTAGCCATTTTGCACTTCCTGTCGATCTCATGTTTGAGGCGTTTGTATTTCTTTTTACCTGCTTCATTTACTGCATTTTTATATTTTCTCCTTTCATCAATTAAATCCCATATTTCTTCTGTCATCCAAGGATTTCTACTAGCCCTTATCTTTTTACCTACTTGATCCTCTGCTGCCTTCACTACTTCATCCCTCAGAGCTACCCATTCTTCTTCTACTGTACTTCTTTCCCCCATTCCTGTCAATTGTTCCCTTATGCTCTCCCTGAAACTCTGTACAACCTCTGGTTTAGTCAGTTTATCCAGGTCCCATCTCCTTAAATTCCCACCTTTTTGCAGTTTCTTCAGTTTTAATCTATAGTTCATAACCAATATATTGTGGTCAGAGTCCACTTCTGCCCCTGGAAGTGTCTTACAATTTAAAATCTGGTTCCTAAATCTCTGTCTTACCATTATATTATCTATCTGATACCTTCTAGTATCTCTAGGATTCTTCCATGTATACAACCTTCTTTCATGATTCTTGAACCAAGTGTTAGCTATGATTAAGTTATGCTCTGTGCAAAATTCTACAAGACGGCTTCCTCTTTCATTTCTTACCCCCAATCCAAATTCATCTACTATGTTTCCTTCACTCCCTTTCCGTACTCTCAAATTCCAGTCACTCATGACTATTAAATTTTCATCTCCCTTCACTACCAGAATAATTTATTTTATCTCATCATACAATTCATCAATTTCTTCATCATCTGCAGAGCTAGTTGGCATATAAACTTGTACTACTGTAGTAGGCATGGGCTTCGTGTCTATCTTGGCCACAATAATGCGTTCACTATGCTGTTTGCAGTAGCTTACCTGCACTCTTATTTTTTTATTCATTATTAAACCTACCCCTGCATTACCCCTATTTGATTTTGTATTTATAACCCTGTATTCACCTGACCAAAAGTCTTGTTCCTCCTTCCACCGAACTTCACTAATTTCCACTATATCTAACTTTAACCTATCCATTTCCCTTTTTAAATTTTGTAGCCTATCTGCCCGATTAAGGGATCTGACATTCCACGCTCCGATCCGTAGAACGCCAGTTTTCTTTCTCCTGATAACGACGGGGGCAGCAGACTAGCAGTGTTAAATCATGGCCTCGGTGTTTCACAGCACACAGGTGCCAGGCTTTCCCCTGTTGTGATGCTAAATATGTGGCATGTGTGGTCATATTCAGTCTGTCTGGTTGCAAAAATGCAATTTCAACATGCACTTTGCATTTTCCCCCAAGTCTCAGACAATGAATATTAATGCAATTTTTTCAAAGCCAAGTAATAGCTCTAGTGTTACACAGTGCATGTCAAATGCAAGAGTGAAGAAGTCACACATTCTTGCATTCAGAGTCAGGTCAATAAATTATTTCTCAATCTGCAGATTTCCAATTACAAAATATCCAAACAGGTAGACACCAGTGCACCAGTGACTTTGTTGAACAGAAGCACTTACGAACTGTTAGGCAGGCCTAAGCTACATAAGTCACACATGACTCTTTATAGTTATGGTGGACATGACATTCCTCTTCTCAGCGTTTGCAGCCTACCTGCCACCTTTTGTAACATTATCAAGACAGTTTCATTCACAGTTTTGTGCTCATAAGAAAGTGGACATGTTTTTGGCATTGACTCTTTTGATCCATTTGGTTTTTACATTCAAGATATGATCCCATGTGAATTCATCTGTGCTTATGGACAGTATAGGTGAACTGTGTAATGAATTTAGTGACTTTTACGAGATGACGTAGGCAAAGATAATAATTTTGAAGGTCACATTATCAGAAAAGACAATGTGCAACCATGGTTTTGCTGTGAATGGCCCATACCTCACACTATCCTAGATAGCACAGGAACACTTATCTTGGCAGGACAATGATGTGATTTCCCTAATAGCAACGAGGCAGTGGGCATCCCTTTAGTAAGTATAAAGAAACCTTCAGGCAGGTTATGCTTATGTGCAGATTTCAAGGCAGCAGTAAATCCACAGACTTTTCCTTTGCCATGCCCTGAGGGACTTACGGAAAAATTTTATGCAGGTCACTTCTTTTCCAAGAGTGATCTTTGTGATGTTTGTTTGCAAGTTTTTGTGATCAGTGACATAGTGGCTTTATTTAAATTTCTGAGGTTGCCCTTCATCACTGCAGCTGCACCTGCAGTTTTTCAGCATTATTTGTCATAGATGAAAACTATAGTTCCTTCTCGTGCGGACTTTTTGGATGACATAGTTGCTTTGGGTCGCACTCCCGATGAACATCTTTCCAATCTCAGAACATTGTTTCAAGTATTTTCAGATGCTGGATTAAAGTGTAATAAAGACAAGTACTCCTTCCACACTGAGACATGTGATCAATAGTAAGGGTACCCACCCTTTGCCAGAGTCTCCATTTAGACACTGTAGGTCCCTATTGGAATTCGCACTGGCTTATTGCGATAGATGCCTTTAGCAAGTTTCCCTCCTTGGTGCCCGTGCAATCCACCACAACAACTAACAAGACTCTGGTGTTCATATTTTGCATTGATGGTGTACCAGAAGTGTTGCCTTTGGACAATGGATTACAGCAGAATTACAGCAGTTTTGTTATGTCAACAGCATCAAGCATGTGGTGACAGCACCATTTCACCCTCACTCTAATGGTGAAGCAGAAAACTTTGTCAGAACATTCAAGCAACAGCTGAACAAGTTTAGTGCTTCCCATACACGGGCACAGGTATTAGTGCTCTTCCTTTCCTCACATTGTTCCCAGCCGTGCAATGGTAAGTCACATGCAGAACTTTTGCAGGGATGCTGACATAGGACACTGCTTCAGTTGCTGCATCCTCCACAGTGCTCTGGGTTTAATGTAAATGATTTGAGCTTTATCAGAGTTTTTGGCAGACACAGGCACTGCAAACGAGGCATAACCACCATAGTTTTGGGCCGCTCTTCATATATCTTACAGGGTCCCATCGGGCTGTAAAAGTGCCATCGGAAGCAGTTTCATTTACAGATTCAGTGCCCAGGAGGTTCCTGCAGCCACACTCACCCTCACCTTTGATGAGTTCCATGCTGCCAGCTCTGGGTGAGGAGTCAATGGTCGTTGACGGAGTGCTGTCACCATCTCTGCAGTGCCAGCAGCCCTTGCGACAAAATGTGGCCCCCTTTGGCCCTGCTGGCTTCCAGTGGGCCTCTGTGGACCTTCCTGTCACTGCTGCGCTCTCATCCTTCGATGATGATGTTCCATCTCTGGTCGTGGGTGTGCACCCTATGGCTGGCTTTTCAGCTGATGTTCCTATCCACTTGCAAGATGAATGTCCGGGTGTTTGCAGGATCTTGTCATCAGCTGTAGTTTCAGCTCCTGTCTTCCTGCCTTCTCAGTGGCACCTGCTCACAGTCCTCTCACTACCCCCCCCCCCCCCCCCCCCACACACACACAAACCCCACACACGCACACACTGTTGTTTCCAGTAGTACCAGTACACATCAACAACGAGGAGTTTTGGGAAGGAGGCGCATGTGGTGTCACACACTATTGACACCAACCTAGACAGTCAACATCAGGAGGTTGACAACAACTCATGTGATTGTCCTGCCAACATGTAGCCATCTCAAAAACACACCCTCTTCTGCACACCATCGAGATAGCCAAGTTCACTCGGCGCATTCAAAACCTGCTAGTTAGGCTTGCTTCTCTCTGTTATTATCTATGACTAAATTGCTTGTGTCAACGAACTGTTTGAATACAACTGGACTTGCTAAACTGAAGGTAAGGGATGTAGGACATCAAATGGGCACACTTGGAGCAGGAAAGGTTCCACAAGACATTTTAATTTCCACTTTTACAAATAAATTCATAAAACTTTCACAGCATGACTAGGAAGGATGAAGGAGTCAGGATTCACACTCATAGCAGTGGAAGTTCGAAAACATAAAAAATTTTTTTAGATGTGAAATTTCATCAGTTTTTTCACTTACTATTCGCTGCATTTGTTGCTATAGGTATACTTTTCTTCATAAGAAAGAGAGATTCTTTGATGAATTTTGCACAGCATACAAACCATACTTACAGGTGAAATGAAATTCATGAATTTTCCAAATCCATTAAAAACTGTGGTAAAAATTGAGGTAATTAACTATAAAATTTGAGTTTTTTCTAAACATGAAATTTAAAATGTAAGAGCTCATCCATTTTATAATGAATTAAATAAATTTTAGTGTTTCATACACCTGTAAGTATGGTTTGTATGTAGTGCAAAATTCATTGAAGAATCCCTCTTACTTATGAAGGAAAATGTATCTATAGCAACAAATGCAGCCAATAGTAAGTGAAAAAATGATGAAATTTCACATGTAAAAAAAATTATTTTGTTATGTTATTGAACTTCCACTGCTGTGAGTGTGGATCTTGGATCCCTGTGGTGTCTCCCCTGCTCCAAGTTAGACCATTTGATGTCCTACCCACCTTACCAGAATTAAGTTACATATTACATGTGCTTCTCATTATGCTGCTCTCTGTCTCATCACCAACCTAGTTCTCAGCATCCACCCTTGGACTGACCCAGCAATTCCACTTCTTGAAATGATTAAGAAATGCTGGTCTAAAGGAATCCTTTCTAACCAACCACAATCCCAAACCCTGTACCTGGTTCAGATTTACAAGCAAAATCTTTACAATCTGGACTCAACGCGTGTGTATGCTACACTCAGAACACAAAAAATAAACACTTTCCAGGTTAGTGATCTTCACCTTACTGATTGCTTCATAAGAATCTCTATTCAAATCAAACTCACAAGTCACCAACTATAGTTTGCCTTGTGTTCCACATCAGAAGGTATCTCCCTCATAGCCTAACCATCTGTGAACAGTGTCTGTTGAGACAAACAGGCCTTCTCATAGTATACTGTAACACATTATCAAGACATTCACTAACAGATAATACTTATCCCATCTCACCTATCTTCCATTATAAATAACCAGTCACAATTTAAAAGACTTGTTACATCCACAACTACAACACCAGAAGAAATAATTACATTAATTGTCTAACAATTTAAAGAACCTTTTTTATTTTTTATATCCAAGATCACATTCAAAACTGCTTTTTATTGGTGGGGTTGATGGGTAAGACTATCATCTTCAGATCTTTTTGTTCAATCTTATGTTATCTGTTTCTCTTGCTCCATATTCTCCATCTTCCCCTGGTACTACTTTCTTAACTTGTCTTCTAGTAGCCCCATACCCAGGCTACACTTTCATGTATAGATATCAGCTACCTCCGTTGCCCACATCTACAGCTCACACACTGGCATGATGTCCACTAATTCCTCCTTGCTTTTGTTCTTTCCTCACACCAAATCTCTGCCAGGTCTTTGCTGTCTATATCAGCTAAGACAACTGCACACCCCTGTTCAGCTGAGATAAAGTGACAGTTTTCTGAGCACATGCATTAGCTTGCTAGTGAATGATTTTGTACAATATCTCTTCATATAACTTCCTAATTTTCCCTTTCTATTTGCCTGACTGCTGCTCAGTGTTTCTTCAATTTGGAGAGTAGCAATCTCTCCTCATATAAATATTTGCTTACTAAGTATTTATTTGACATATTCTGGAGTCGAAACAGTCCAGTAGTATAAAAAAGTGAATTAAATTGTTACTTTCAATTTTCTTACTCTTGCACTAAGTGTTGCATATTTCAACTTACTTTTTGTCTCTGAGATCTGTATGTGTACATATTGAGGAGGTTTGTTTATTTTCCTTGCCACAGATGTATCCACAGTCATCATAGCCTTTAATAACTCTGTCAATATCTCCATGTATTGCACAGTATGCTACAAGTCCAAGCTGAAAATGAAGACATTAATATATTACTATTTGTGCCACAATAGATTTATACAAACACTATTTGTGAAATATGTATGCCTTTATAAGGAAGAAAAGATAGATAGGTGGGGGAAGGGTATCAAGTTAGAACCCTGTAGGTTAGCTGGACTTGCAAGAAATATCAGTATAACGATGGTCAGTAACATTCATCTACAGGCTTTACAGTTTGAATTATGAACTACACTAAGAAAATTCAAACAATCAATGCTTACATATAAAGCTCTCTTACTAACCAAAACAGCTACAGGATAATCCTATCAACTTGAGTTACTGATGAATTAAACTCATTATAATAGACCTTCAGTACTACGAGCTGAATGAGCTCGTTAGAGACACATTTTCCAATTTATTTCGTTCGATTGGTACATCTATTCCTTGAAAAAATCAAATTAGTTTACAAAGGTCTTATTGTTGGGTAGTAGCTATGCCAGGAGAATGTCAGAAGTGGCACAGAACTATCTGGGAGGTGATTAGCACCAGGTAACTACAATTGAAACCACAACACCATGAAGGCATGCAAGGAACATATAAATGACATAAGGTGCGCTACATGTTTGGATATGCAAATAATTATCATTTCAGTGAAACTGCACAAAACAGAAGAAGTAATGCCATAGAAATTCTGTACATAATGAATTATGTAGTGGGTTTCTCATTCAGAAATCACATCTGAATGTTGTTTGTTTGTGAGAAGATCGTGTTATGCCTCATGAAAGAAGGAGAAACGTCTTCCAGAGTGTATTGGAATCAACAGCAACAGGAGATTGCAGCTTATAATTTGATATAGATTAGATTAGATTAGATTTACTTTCATTCTAATTGATCTGTAGTGAGGAGGTCCTCCAGGATGTGGAACATGTCAGAAAAACAACAATACATGACAAATATTTACAACTAAAACAAATAGGCTAATGTACCATTCCACAGGCCCCAAGTGGAATGATCGTCATTTTTTAATGAACACTAAGAGTCATTTTACAAATACTAATGCACTGAATTTAAAATAAAAAAGTTTTTTATTTATTTATAAGGTAATACAACTACTGTAATACTTATTTACAATGAACACATTACTGCACTGAAATGGTGCAGAAGTTAGATTATACTAACACACACACACACACACACACACACACACACACACACACAGAGAGAGAGAGAGAGAGAGAGAGACACACAAATTTTCAATGAACACATTACTGCACTGAAATTGTGCAGAAGTTATGTTGTACTTATATACAAATCAGTTGGTTTTACTAAGAAATTCATCAATGGAGTAGAAGGAGTTGGCCACCAATAAATCCTTTAGGCTTCTCTTAAACTGAATTTCATTGGTTGTTAAGCTTTTTATGGCTGGCAAGTTATTGAAAATGTGTGTTCCTGAATAATGCACACCTTTTTGTACAAGACTAAGTGACTTTAAATCCTTGTGAAGATTATTCTTATTTCTAGTATTGATTCCATGAATTGAGCTGTTGGTTTGAAAAAGTGATATATTTTTAATGACAAATTTCATTAAGGAATAAATATATTGGGAAGCAGTAGTTAGTATCCCCAGTTCCCTACACAGGCTTCTGCAGGATGTTCTTGAGTTCACACTACATATAACTCTCACTGTACGTTTTTGTGCCCGGAAAACTTTAGCTTGGTTTGATGAATTACCCCAAAAAATAATCCCATATGACATTATGGAATGAAAGTAAGCATAGTATGCCAGCTTTTTCATTTTTATATCCCCTATGTCTGACACAATTCACATTGCAAATAGAGATTTGTTAAGATGCTTCAGCAGTTCTGTGATGTGCTCCTCCCAGTTGAATTTATTATCAAGCCGTAATCCCAAGAATTTAACACTGTCCACTTCTTCTATGTGCTATCTGCTTGTCATCGTATGTTAGGCATATACTTGTGGGACACCCCTTACAAGTTCTGAACTGCATGTAGTGTGTTTTTTCAAAGTTTAGTGACAAAAAATTGGCTAGGAACCAGTGATTAATGTCCACAAATATTTTATTGGCTGATCTTTCTAAGACTACACTTGATTTGCTATTTATTGCAATGTTTGTATCATCGGCAAACAAAACCAACTTGGCATCTGGTAATGTTACTGATGAAAGGTCATTGATACACACAAGAAAACGTAAGGGCCCCAAATGAACCTTGTGGGACCCCACATGTAATTAGTTCCCAGTTGGATGATGCCTGATAGCTTGATACATGTCTCTTTCCCAATAACACCCTTTGTTTCCTGGCAGAGATATAAGATTTGAACCATTTTGCAGCATTTCCTGTTACACTATAATATTCTAATTTATTTAAAAGGATATTATGATTTACACAGTCAAATGCCTTTGACAGATCACAAAATATACCAGTTGCCTGCAATGTTTTGTCTAATGAATTAAGTACATTTTCACTGTAAGTGTAGATAGCCTTCTCGATATCAGAACCCTTTAGAAATCCAGTGACTTTGACAGTATGTTATTTGAGATGAGATGGTTATGAAGCCTATTGTACATTACTTTTTCTCAAATTTTTGAGAATGCTGGCAACAGTGAAATTGGATGGAAATTCTGTATCTTTATCTTCTTAACTTCAGCATATTTCAACCATTCAGGAAATATTCCACTGATAAACGATTGGTTACACAGATAGCTTAATATGTTACTTAGCTCTGAATCACATTCTTTAATTAACTTTGTTGATATTTCATCATACCCACTAGATGTTTTTGATTTTAAAGATATTATGATGGACATTATTTCTGTTGGGGTAGCGAGGGTCAAATTCATATTATGGAAGTTACTTGAAATGTCTGGTCTAAGGTAATCCATAGCAGCATCTACCGAACTTGACAACCCCATCTTTTCAGTAACAGTTATAAAATGTTTGTTAAAAAGTTCTGCAACACTATACACATCTGTCAACAATGTATCATTTACTCTTAATGCTATTTGTTCCTCTTCATGTCTGGTTCTACCGGTCTCCTCCTTCACTATATACCATATTGTCTTTATTTTGTTATCTGATATGACTCTCTTTTCCTTGTAATATATTTGCTTTGACATCTGTATTACAGTCTTTAATATTTTGCAGTATTTCTTATAATGTGCTATAGCATCAACATTGGAAATGTTTCGGATTGACAGATACAGTTTTCTTTTTGTTTTACAATATACCCCTATTCCTCGAGTAATCCATGGCTTCTTTGTAGACTTTGCTCTAACCTTGGTAAGTTTTGGGGGAAAGCAGTGTTCGAATAAGGTAAGCACTTTATTAGCAAAAATGTTATATTTTTCATTCATGCCATGACCACTGCAAACATTAGTCCAGTGAATGTCTCTGAGGAGTGTCCTAAAATAATCAATTTTTGGCTTACTGATTACCCTCTTGAGCTCAGATTTAACAGATTTTATATCCTGTTCAGTATAAACATTTAACAGAAGGAACTGCATGTCATGGTCTGAGAGGCCATTGACTATTGGTTTTGTAATATAATTTTGTTCATTGGACTTTTCTATAAAGATATTATCAATGGCTGTTTGTGAGCAAGTGGCTATCCTAGTGGGGAACTTTACAGTGGGAATTAAGTTGAATGATAGTGTTACTAACTCAAATAAGTTCTTATTGGGAGAGTCTTTAAGGAAATCTACATTGAAATCACCAGCAACCACTATTTCTTTGTTTTTGGTTGTTAAATGGGCCAGTACAGCTTCAAGGTGGTTGACAAACAGATTTAAGTTACCTGCAGGTGCTCAATATACACTTAATATTATGAAGGATTTTTTGTGAAATTCTAATTCTGTTGCACATGCTTCCATATGCTGTTCTAGGCAAAATTTATGAATGTCTATGTTCTTAAATTTATGACAGTTCCTGATGAATGTGGCAACTCCTCCTTTCTCCATTTATGATCTACAAAAGTGAGATGCTAACCTAAACCCTGTAACACTTAAAAGTTCTATACCAGTGGTCACATGATGTTCAGAGAGGCAGATTATGTCAGCTGGGTTTGAAGACTCTAATTCATCTATGCAGATAGTTAATTCATTAATTTTATTTCTCAGTCCTTGAATATTTTGATGCAATAAAGATAGCTGACATTTCTCATTGACTGAGTTAAAATTGGGTGGAGATGTAATAAGCTGGAATTATGTTTTTTGATTTCTTTCTCAAACTGAAGGTTTGTTTCAGTTCTAACCTCTCTTAAAATTTGCTTTCTTTCTGTCCTCCCTACCCTAAAAAAGGGTCTTTTCTGAATCCTATAACCACTGGTATTTTACCACTCATGACAGTGCCTCCCCCCTTTAACTTTCCTGCTATTTCCCCAGCCAATTTACCCTTCCCCTTCCTGATGAGGTGAAGGCCATGCCTAGTATAATCCCACCTACTGAGAGAGTCAATATGAACCACACCAATGTGTGACCCCGCACCCGACATGAGCAGCCGTTCCAGCTCCAAATTAACTCTCTTGACAGAAGAGTTCAAATGAGGTCGGTCATGGCGCCCAAGAACAGATACAAACTCAACACTAGTATGCTTCGATGCTGATGCAATCTTCACCAGGTCACACTCTATACTGTACCCAGGATCTCTGTCAATACTGTTACCTGTCCCATCCACTATAACCACGCTGTTTGCATTAGTCGAGATTTCAAAACTGTCATGCAAATATGCAATCAATGGGTTCAGGAAGTCTGTTAAGTGCTGCGATGGATCTCAATGGCACATAAGGACAGACTTAATGTTCATTGTCCATGCATGATCACATTGCCTTGTCATAAAACTTGTGTCAAAAAATGAGCTTGTTTCCAGCAAGACAAGTATCCACACTATCCACACAGACACTGAGATGAAGTGTGGAGCACCAAAGAATGTCATCATGGTGATCAGTGTTGCAGCTTCCCCTGACATGACACAAGAGAGAGGCTTGCTGACAATAGTATGTCCAAGGACAACACTGGAAACGAGAGTGGTACCACACTGTCTTTTCAGATGACTCCCAGATATGTGTACAGCTTCATTATGGACATCTCCTTGAGTGAAGATTTTTAGGAAAATGAAAGGAGTTAGATTGGATTCATCATTGTCACATGGGACAAGCATCTGGTGTGATGGTATGGGCACCCTACGCAATCAACTCCGGTTTGAATAGCTGGTGATTTGGACAGTAGGTGTTACATTTCCGATATGTGGCTGTATCTTTGGGGTCTTCGTGACATAATCTTTCAACAAGAAAATTGAGATCACCTGTTGTCCTACTGCCCTCACCTACCCAGACACAGAGTTGTTTGCCTGTTGCCTCAGCCATCAGAGTATATAGACCTCTCACTGAATGAAAAAATCTGTTCATTAGCTGCTAAGAAAATGTCCCACTGCCAGTTGCCAGCCATGTTGACTGGTGAACTCCAGCGAGTTGAAGCAGCATGGAGTGACTTGTCCATACCTGTCATCCAATCTCAGTTTGACTTGATGCCCAGCCAGGTTAGAGTTATTGTTGGTGACAGAGGTGGCAGCTCTGTGCATACTCCCAAATCACCTAAGAACTTAATCATGTTCCTTACTACTATACTGTATACCCACAATACATAAAAGTTTGTTATTTGCTTTCATTTATGATGTTGCAATTTAAAAGGCCTGAAGTGTAGTATTTTAAAGCCAAGTCAGCAAAGACACCTGTGATTTTGACTCTTTGGGAAAGATCTTGGAAAAGAACACCATGTAGTAATAGGGAATCCATATGGCATTTAGACAATGACCTCAATTGTGCTATCAAAGTTGAATCATGCACATTGCTGCAAATGCTCCTCCCACCAACGTGAAGATTGTGTTGCTCTTTCATTCACATTATAGACCTGTAGAAGCAGTCTGTGAAATTTTTAAATTCAGAATTTGGAAAATTACTCAGGAAAGGGAGGGGAGTATGAACAATACCTCACTCCTCACTTGGTTGCACCAAATGTGGTATGGTTTGCATCAGAAGGATTCTGGTTAAGCAATTATTTGCACAGCTAATTAACATAAGCACCCGGTCTGGTAAAGGCAGATTCCATTCTCTCCCTGTGATTTCCATTGTGTACTCAAGGACTTTTCAGGGTAAATTCATCAGAGAGTCAGACCTGTGGAATAAATATACACATATCAAAAGTTCTGCATCACCTTGGTTCCCAGAGTTCTGGAACCTGTACAGAAAATTGGAACAGAGATCAACATAAACATCATTTCCTCCCTTTTTATTGCTCATGAAAACCACACATTGAATGTTGTACCACCACACAGCGAGACCTTCAGAGGTGGTGGTCCAGATTGCTGTACACACCGGTACCTCTAATACCCAGTGGAATGTTCTCACATTGATGTATGACTGTGTTTGTCGTGGCATACTATCCACAAGTTCATCAAGGAACTGTTGGTCCAGATTGTCCCACTCCTCAACGACGATTCGGCGTAGATCCCTCAGAGTGGTTGGTGGGTCATGTCATCCATAAACAGCCCTTTTCAATCCATCCCAGGCATGTTCGATGGGGTTTATGTCTGGAGAACATGTTGGCCACTCTAGTTGAGTGGTGTCGTTATCCTGAAGGCAGTCATTCACAAGATGTGCATGATGGGGGTGTGAAATGTCATCCATGAAGACAAATGCCTCATCAATATGCTGCCGATATGGTTGCACTATTGGTCGGAGGATGGCATTCACATATCGTACACCCATTACGGCACCTTCCATGACCACCAGCAGCGTACGTCGACCACGTATATGGCCACCCCAGAACAGCAGGGAACCTCTACCTCACTGCACTCACTGGACAGTGTGTCTAAGGTGTTCAGCCTGACTGGATTGCCTCCAAACACTTCTCTGGCAATTGTCTGGTTGAAGGCATATGTGACACTCATTGGTGAAGAGAATGTGATGCCAATCCTGAGCAGTTCATTCGACATGTTGCTGGGCCCATCTCTAGAGTGTTTAGGTTGCAAAGATGGACCTCACCATGCATGTCAGGAGTGAAATTGCACATCATGCAGCCTATTGCGCACAGTTCGAGTTGTAACGTGGCGTCCTGTGGCTGCATAAAAAGCATTATTCAACATGGTGGCATTGCTGTCAGGATTCCTCTGACCCATAATCTGTAGGTAGTGGTCATCCACTGCAGTAGTAGCCCTTGGGTGGCCTGAGCAAGGCATGTCAGCAACAGTTCCTGTCTCTCTGTATCTCCTCCATGTCCAAAAAACATCACTTTGGTTCACTCCGAAATGCCTGGACACTTCTTTTGTTGAGAGCCATTCCTGGCACAAAGTAACAATGCGGTTGCAACTGAACTGCGGTACTGACCATCTAGGTGTGGTTGAACTACAGACAACATGAGCCGCGTACCTCCTCCCTGGTGGAATGCCTGGAATTGATCGACTGTCAGACCACCTCCGTCTAAGAGGCACTGCTCATGCATGGTTGTTTACATCTTTGGGTGAGTTTAGTAACACTTCTGTACAGTCAAAGGAACTGTGTCTATGATACAACATCCACAGTCAATGTCTATCTTCAGGAGTTCTGGGAACCAGGGTGATGCATAACTTTTTTGGTGTGTGTAGTTACAGCTGAAACAGATACAAGAGAAACAAAATACTGAAAATCAGAACATCACAAGCAAATCACTGAAATTGAATGGATGCATCTAAATGGATACAAGTAAAAATTCTGCTACTGTAGAACTAGTGAGAAAAAAGGAGTAGTGGTTATAATGCAAAAAATAGAGTAAGTTCCAGGTCGCCCAGGTTCATGCAGCATATTGTGTTGAAGAGTGTTTTGAATTCTTCATCACAATAAAGGATCAAAAGCACACAAACTAGCAGCATTGAAAGTTTACAGATCACCAGCAAAAAATGTCTTTAGCTCCATAATGAAACTTGACTGGAGAATGATCACTCTTCGTGGAGTCTTTAATGTCGATTTTCTGTCAGGTAGGTCACCTAGAATTGTTGTATCTAGTGTTGGATTATTTAACATTCCAAAAAACACTACACAAATTGCAGGTCAAACAACAACAACCATTGCAATTTATTTTTAGACCCTACAAATTTTACTGATTTAGATATAAAAGTGATAGTCAGTGGTTTATCTGGCAATGGTGATCAAATGTAAACAATAAGAGAGAGATTTATCTAATTCAAAGAACAAACTGTAGTTAAGAGCTGCAACTTAATTACAACCAATATTGCTTTTCCAGTCTGTTATTGAAAACGTTAAAATTTTCAAACTCCAAGAGTACAGCAAGAACAATTTATAACACTATTAAACAAGAAGCTAGCAAAAATGATGGTGCATATTACATTGAGGGCACAGAAAATAACAGGCAACACACTGAAATCATTGACATCAAATTCAATGATTACTTTCCCAGAGTTTCAGCAATCATATCATCCACTAACAAAAAAGTAAATACAGATGCATCAGATTTACTTCAGCAAACACCATATGCAACACCTACAAAGATTAGTATCAAAACTACAGCCCCTAAGGAGATTAAAAAATTCACCAGGTCACTAAAAAGGAATAATTATGTTGAGTATGACAGCGTTGGCTATTTAGTCTTTTTCTCATGGTCACCTCCTAATTGGTAGTCCTCTCCTAGAGATCCAAATAAGAGACCAGTACGGAATCTTTTGCCAATGGAGAGAACATCAGGACACTTTTTTCAATTACAGGCCACATTTCCTGTGGATACACATTACATATCTTTAATGTAGTGGTTTCCATTGCCTTCTACATCCTCATGCCATTGATCA
The DNA here is from genome assembly GCF_023898315.1 of Schistocerca nitens. Classification (NCBI taxonomy): domain Eukaryota; kingdom Metazoa; phylum Arthropoda; class Insecta; order Orthoptera; family Acrididae; genus Schistocerca; species Schistocerca nitens. The sequence continues at coordinate 387,669,417 of NC_064617.1, read as the reverse complement.
TTGCTGATTCTTCTGCCTTTTAGGGGCAATCCCCCAATCCAAGGGCAATAGAGTGCCCTGAACCTCAGTCTGCTCTTTTGCTCTCTTTGACAAGCCTGTTGGCAGAATGAGAGTGACTTCTTATGCCACGAGTCTTCAGCCACCATTGCTGATGTTTTTTATTCAAAATTTAAGCAGTAGTAGGGTTTGAACCTGGGACTGAGGGTGTATTGATTTCTATTCAAAGACACTACCCTTAGACTACAGGTGCATCATGTTCTATCTGAAAATGAAAATGCTGAGGCTCAATCTATGTAAAGTGGGTGTCAGTGATGTGAAATGGAAAGAGGACAAGGATTTCTGGTCAGACAATTATAGGGTAATATCAATAGCAGCAGAAAATGGAATAATGGGAGTAGGTGTTATTATGAATAGGAAGATAGGACAGAGAGTGAGGTACTGTGAACAGTTCAGTCATAGCATTGTTCTCATCAGAATCGACAGCAAACCAACACTGAAATCAACAGTTCAGTTATATCTGCTGATCTCTCAAGCAGAAGATGAAGAGGTAGAGAAAGTACATGAAGATATTGAACAGGCAATTCAATACAATAAGGGAAATAGGGGATTGGAAAGTGATTGTAGCAGAAGGAGTAGAACAAAGGGTTATGGGAGAATATGGGCTTGGTAGTAGGAATGAGAGAGGAGAAAGAATAATTAAATCTGCAATAAATTTCAGGTGGTAATAGTGAATCCTCTCTTCAAGAATCACAAGAGGAGGAGGTGTACTTGGAAAAAGTAAGGAGGTACAGAAAATTTTAAGTTAGATTACATCATGGTCAGGCAGAGATTCCAAAATCAGATATTGTATTGTAAGGTGTACCCTGGGGCAGGTATCGACTCAGATCACAATTTGGTAATGATGAAGAGTAGGCTGAAGCTTAAGAGACTAGTCAGGAAGAATCAATGTGCGAAGTAGTGAGATACAGAAGTGCTAAGGAGGCTACAGGCACTGCGATAATGAATAGCTTGGTAGACACCTCAGTTGAAGAGGAATGGACATCTCTATAATGGGCAACCACAGAAGTTGGAGAGAGAACAATGTCGGTACAAGGAAAGTAACAACGAACAAACCACAAGAAACAGGAGAAATACATCAGTTGATCGATGAAAAAGGAAAGCAAAAGCATTTCAGTGAATTTAAGGAATACAGAAATATAAGTTATTTAAGAATGAAATAAATAGGAAGTGCAGGAAAGTTAAAGCAAGATGATAACATGAAAATGTGAAGAAATTGGAAAGAAATGATTTTTGGAAGGACTGACTCAGCATACAGAAAAGTAAAAACAACCTCATGTGAAATTAAGGGCAAGGGCGGTATCATTAAGAGTGCAATGGAAATTACACTGTTAAATGCAAAGGAGAGAGAGGGTAGGTAGAAAGTGTACACTGAAGGCCTATGAAGGGAAAGACTTGTCTGATGACATGACAGAAGAACAAATAGGAGTCATTATAGAAGAGATAAAGCTCCAGTATTAGAATCAGAATTTAAAAGAGCTTTGAAACACTTAAGGTAGAATAAGGCAAAAGGGATAGATATCATTCCATCAGAATTTCTAAAATCACTGGGGGAAGTGGCAACAAAGTGACTATTCACACTGTTGCGTAGAATGCATGAACTCAGGACATACATGGACTTTTGGAAAAACATCATCCACACAATTCCCAAGACTGCAAGAGCTGACAAGTGCAAGAATTATGGCACAATTAGCTTAACAGTTCATACTGCTGACCAGAATAATATACAGAAAAATGCAAAAGAAAAAAAAAGAATCTGTTAGATGATGATTAGTCTCGCATTAGGAAGTAGATGAATTTAAGGAATTCTGCCACCTATATAGCAAAAGAACCCATGACAGATGGAGCAGGGAGGACATAAAAAGCAGACAAGCACTCATGGCCAAGAGAAGCCTGCTAGTATCTAACGTAAGTCTTAATTTGCAGAAGAAATTTCTGAGAATGTATGTTTCGAGCACAGCACTGTATGGCAGTGAGCCATGGACCGTGGCAAAAATGGAACAGAAGATAACATAAGAATGTTGACAATTAGGTTGACTGATAGGGCAATGAATGAGGAGGTTCTCCACAGAATCAGTGAGGAAAGAAATATATGGAAAATGCTGACAAGAAGAAGGGACAAGATAATAGGTCATTTGTTAAGACACTAGGGAATAACTTCCATTGCACTGGAGGGAGCAGTAGAGGGTAAAAACTGTAGAGGAAGAGAGAGAGATTGGGATACATCCAGCAAATAATTGAGGATGTAGTATGCAAGTGCTACTCTGAAATGAAAAGTCCGATACACGGGAGGAATTCGTGGTGGGCCGCATCAAACCAGTCGAAAGACTAATGACTCTGGGATTGAGCGAATCACCTATAAATTACAGACCTATTTCCCTGTTTCCAGTCTTTTCAAAAGTTTTTGAGAAAGTGGCCTATAATGAACTACTGAGTCATTTAAATGAGCTTGTTAATCCTTATGCTTGTGTCTTCCTTACTGCATGATGAATAGACATTATACTGCATGTGGCATTGTGTGAATAAGGAGTAGCATGAAAGAATTTTACATGCATCTGACGTAAGAATTGCTACGCATATTGCACTTTTTAATACACAGGTGTCAGGATTGCTTGTTGTATTCAGTGGTGTCCCCAGACATCTCACCTTGTCCACTATGCAATTTCACAATGAAGGCTGCCACATTTCAGTCACCAAGGTAGAATCTAACATCTTGAGGGGTAAACCATAGAAAAGACTGAAGTTGATTCACCTAAAAACACTACACTTTGGTATTATGCAATCCAGTAATGACATTTAAATGCTGATTTCAATCTGAAATAATAACTCTTTCTGAGCAGTGGAAGTTGATGCAGTGGCAAGTGTGCAACCAGTTTAGATTGCAACAGACATTATTGAAGCATTGATGCATGCACAACCAAACTCATTGCACTGCCCTAGCATCAATCAACATTGTTCATTTATTCATTTATTCATTCCTCACACTCCCTATACCCCATCAAGAAGGAGAACTTTCAGAGATGTTGAATAAGTTAAGATATACATTAACAAGAAGCAAGCTAATTGTAGAAACTTAATCTGCACATTATACCAACAATACAGGGTGTAAAATTTAGAACATAGAGCTGCCATTATGGTATACATATAAAGCTGCAGATACTACAATATTAAATACCACAGTAGACAGTTCAGTAGGATGAATACGTCTAAAAACATCAACCACAGAAGTTGTAAAGACAAACTGTCGTAGGTACATGGAAGGTAACTGTGAAGATACCTTGGGTAACAGAAGAAATATTTCCGCTGATCGATGAATGAAGGAAATACAATAAAGCTCAGAATAACATTGCAATACAGCAATAAAATCCACTCAGGAATGAAATGTACAGAAACTGCAGTGAACCTAAAGAGAAAAAGTAGCAGAAAAAATTTGAAAAAATTGAAACAGCAATTGTCATCCAAAGGACAGACATCAGAATTTAGAGAAGTCAAAACAATCTTCAGTAAAATTGGAACCAAGCACATTAACAATAAGAGTGCAATGGGAATGTCAAGTGCGGAGGAGCAAAAGGATAGGTGTTAAGAGTACATAGAAGGCATGCATGAGGGGAAGACCTATCTGAAGATGTGATTGACAGGGAAATGGGAATGTGACCTAGTATTTGAGTCAGAGTTTAACAGAACTTTGAAAGATTTTCAATCAAATAAGATGAAAGACATAGACAAAATTCCTTTGGAATGTCTGAAATAATTGATCATTTGGGGAAGTGACAACCATACATCTATTCAAGTTGGTATGTAGAATCTACAACAGTGGAGAAATACTATCAGACCTTTGCAAGAATATCATTCACACATTATCAAAGGCAGGTAAGTATGAAAACTATTGTACTATTGTACAGTCAGAGTTGCTAGCAAGAATAATGTACAGAATAATGAAAAAGAAAACTGAGCATATGTCAGATGATGATCGGTTGGACTTTGTGGAAGGTCAAGGAACCAGAGGGGCAGTTCTGACATTGATAATGGAAGCAATCTATGTTGATAGGATCTTTCCACCTGGAAAAAGTGTACCATGTAAAATGATGGAAGGTGTTCAAAGTTCTCAGAAAAATAAGTGTAAGCTACAGAGAACGACAGGTAATATACAATCAGTACAAAAACCAAGAGAGAACAATAAAAATGGAAGACCAAGAATGAAGCACTTGCATTAAAAAGGGTGTGAGACAGTAACAGAGTCTTTTGTCCCTGCTGTTCAATCTATACATCAAAGAAACAATGACAGATATAAAGGAAAGGTCCATGAGCAGCATTAAAATTCAGGATGAAAGGATACCAATGATATTTGCTGATGACATTGCTATCCTCAGTGAAAGTGAAGAAAAATTACCAGTACAGGACTATCTGAATGGAATGAGCAGTCTGATGAGCAGAGAATGTGGATTGAAGGTAAACTTAGGAAAGATGAAAGCAGCAGGTAACACCAGAAATGAGATAAGGGAAAAATTTAACATCAAATTCAGTGACGAAGAAGTAGACAAAGTGAAGGAATTCTGCTACCTCGAATTCATGACAGCTGAAGTAAAGAGGACAAAAAATGCAGACTAGCAAAGACAAAGAGGGCACATTTGTCCAACAGAAGTCCAGTGGTATCAAACACAGATCTTAATTTAAGGAAGACACATCTGAGGATGTACTTTTGGAGCATAGCAATGTAGAGAAATGGATAACGGACAATGAGAAAACTAGAAAAGAAGACAATGGATATGTTCATGGTGTGGTGCTGCAGAAGATACTGAAAATTAAATAGACTGATAAAATAAGAAATAAGGAGATTCTCCACAGAATTGTTAAGGAAAAGAATATATGGCATACAATGACTAGATGAAGATACAAGGCGATACGACATGTGTTAAGAAATCAGGGTATAAGTTCTTTGGTACTGGAGGGAGCTGTGAAGGGTAACAGTATTAAGGAACACAGAGACTGGAATACACCCAATCAATAACTGAAAGGGGTTGGCCAAAGAAACTGCTAACCCTGAATTTAGTAAGGATTATTTGATCACACTATCTCTTATGTTGATGAATGCACCAAACATTGGCAACAAGTAGTTCCATGTGCAACACTCGAAAACACTCTCTGCTATATAAAGGGTGATTATAATTAAACTTTCAGAACGCTGTAGAAATAACACCACTGGTCAGAAAGACGTGAAATTGCAATGGAATATTATCTGAGAAGGGGGAAAACGTATAGCAGAAGAAAAAAAATAGTGTGAGAACAGATCAATAGATGGCGCTGTATGTGTCACAACACATAAATGAAAACACCTGTCATACACAATGACCCATTGAAGTTGGTATAAGCATGCCACATATGTATGGCTTTTCCTCCTTTCACGTCTGCGATGTTCGCCATTACTGTTGCAATGCAAGATTGCTCTCTGCTGTATTGCAAGAATGATGACTGAGCACACGTCGCTCTGCAGAAGTTCCGGACCCTGAAGGGTTTGGAAAAAGGCATTGGTCTGATGATTGCCATGGGTCAAGAGAAAATGATTCGGAAATTCGAAAAGATGAGTTCTTTTGGTGTGCAACCTGTAGATGGAGTAAATGAATTGATTCGACATCAGTGGAAGCAGTGTCCACAGCAATGCAGGAGGAGATGAGTGGTGGTGGGCAAACGTGTAGTGCATGGAGAACTGCCCTAACATTGGACATATCCGTGAGCACGGTGAGTAAAATCCTATGAAACATCCTTAAATTCTATCCATACAAAATTACCCATGTGCACGAGTTGCTTCCTGTTGACCTGCCAGCAAGAGAGATATCTTCTTTAGAATTTCTTGCTCACATGGAAGTGGACAATGATTGGCCATGGAAGATTTTGTGGACAGACGAAGTCCATTCCATCTGACAGGACACGTCAATACACAGAATTGTCGAAAATGGGAAACGGAAAATCCACACGCAAATCAACCAGCAACACTTCATCTTGAAAAGGTGACTGTGTGGCGCGGCTTCACGGCATCATTTATCATAGGGCCATATTTTTTCAAAGAGACAGGTGCTTCTGGCCCTGTTATCCGTACCGTCACTGGTAAGTGCTATGGTGTCTTTTGCGCAACCACGTCATTCCAGGTCTCCAACAGCATGGATGTGTGGATGGGATCATTTTTATGCAAGATGGCACACCTCTGCACATTGCAAATCCAGTTAAGCAGCTGCTGAAGCACCATTTCGGAAATGATAGAATTATCAGCTGCCATTTCCCTACAGCCTGGCTGCCCCGATCGCCTGATCTTAATCTGAGTGACTTCTGGCTGTGGGGCTATCTGAAAGATGTTGTGTTCAGTGTTCCGACTGCAAACTTAGCTGCATTGAAGGCGAGAATTGCACAATGCATTCTGAACGTGAGCTCAGAAACACTTCGATCAGTTGTGGAACATGCTGTTTCTCGACTTCAACTTGTTGCAGAAAATGATGGACAGCATATTGAACATGTTTTGCGCCAGTCACACGGAAATTAATAACCCAGTTTGATTTTGATTGATGCATTTTATGCGGTTTTTGGCCTCAGGACAATTAAAAACGGACGTGATTGATGCTTTTATGCAATTTTTGACCTCAGGACAGTTAAACCTGATGTGATTGATGTTTTTTATGAGGTTTTTGGCCTCAGAACAATTAAAAACCGATGTGAGTGATGCTTTTTGTGTGGTTTTGGCCTCAGGACAATGAAAAACTGATTTTTCCCATCCCATGTGATAGGACCTTGCCATGGTGGATGGGTTTATATAACTAACAGCATCACAACTGTACGCCCATGTACACTGAGTAGTACAGTTTGTTTAACATCAAACGTACACCTTAGGCATTGTTGTATGATTCATTTGTAACTTGTAGTCAACTACTATTAAATAATGCTACTTACACCCGTGCCATCTATTGCTACATTTTGTAACTGTTTATTTTTCTTCTGCCATACGTTTTCCACCTTCTCCAATAATATTCCATTGCAATTTGACCTCATTCTTACCAGAGGTGTTACTTCTACAGTAGTTTGAAAGTTTAACTTTAATTATAATCACCCTGTAAATAGCTTGATTCTGTTGTATTTATGTTATTGTCTTTGAATTTAACCAACACATACCATGAAGTAATGCAAAATACGCTCTTGTGGGTTAGTGCTTTCTTCTGCTGACTCCTTCAATAGAGGACATTGGGTGCAAATACTACTCTGAGATGACAAGATTGTCACAGTAAAGGAAGTTGTGGTGAGCCACATCAAATCAGTCAGAAGACTTATTGCCCCCCCCCCCCCCCCCAAACATACAGCTGGGCCCCAATCTACTTATACGGAATTGATACACACCTGTTTGTGTGATAGTGTGGGATGTGAGTATGGTTTGCAAAGCTCACAACTTTTTTTTCTTCAGTGGTGGCAACTGTCCCTTCCCCCTCCCTGGATACACCTTCGACTTAGAAGCATGTAAATGCTGTTTTATTGGATACATTAAAGTGACATAAAAATACTTAGCTTTCTAAGTACTAACAGATAAATAAATGAAACACACACACACACAACAATACAAAACTAGGTAAATCATGCAATCCTGAACAAAGATTAGATACGTCATATCAGAACATAATGAAATGTAGGTTACCAGTTCCACATTGTATATGCAGACAAAAAGTTTAACAGTGGTTAATGTTCTTATAAAATAGTGCAACGCTACATTCCAGTTATTAAATTTCATCTTACCAGTCCAATGCTGAATATTGTAAATAAAAGCAGGAAACAGATGTCTGTGCAATGTCTGTTCTTTGAAATTCCCTCTGACTCTGGATCATAGCTGCCTTTGCTCAAATTAAGCTGAAACCAATAGATCAAATTAATTATAGTGGAGTGTTTCAAATATAGCCTCATAATGTGCTTGTTTTTGTTTATGTAGATGTTAAAGATTTTGCAGACATTTTTGTAATGTCAAAGTCATTTTAATGAACACAAACAAAGCATGTAAAGTGTGCAAGAAGTCTAAATCATGTTCTGATCAAGTGACTGAGATTATTTAGTAAATTAACTGTATACTACAGTTTACCATTAGAAGCTGAAATGTATTTTGCCTCATAAAGGAATGACATAAATGTTTGACAAATTTTATTTCAACAGGAAAGACACTACTGATTAAAAAAAAAAAAAAGAATAATAGCTTTGGAAACACCCAAATTCCAACATTGTTTACAATCATTCATCTGTGAAATATGCCTCTTCATTTATCATATGTAATAATTAACACCTGTGAAATGCAAAATAAAGATTATTACTGCTCAAAATACTTTATAATTGTAGCTTGGCAAGACAAATGCAAACTTTTGATGTATGAAATGAACATAGTGGTACTCGCAAATTCCCAGCACAGCTCAGGATTTATGGTTGGTAGGAGGTCTGGAAAATAGGATACACTCAGCCTTGTGAGACCAAATGAGGAAGCAGAGGCTGCATGATTCAAAAGTTTCAACAACCTCAACTGTGGTGTAATGACCACATGCCCCTCCATATCACATGCAATGTGCTTTGGGTATAACGAATTGCAGGCTAGTCCGCAGCAAGTGGTCTGCAAAATCTGACTGCAAAGTTTAATTACTTAATCACTGACAAGGGTGGTGGAAGGTGTGTGACAGTTCTGAGTCAACACTGATCACAGCTACTGTACTGACAAAATATATCAGCTTGTGAAGCCTTTGCATGAATCAAAATACTTATTGGACATCAACAGTGCAAAACCTAATAACTTTCTTTATTAGTATACTTTTAATCAGTCTATGTAACTTTCTTTATATGATGTCAGACTGAATGAAAACCAATAATTATTCATGTGTAAATATCTCCACCCTGATCCACAAACTGTTTCAGTCACATGACTATTGCATTGTTGACAAAGGCATTAAGTTTCACACAGAAATGGAAAGGAAGATTAGGCCTTAAGGTCTTAGTGCAGATGGGACAAGAAGGGATGAGGAGACAGACAATCCTCAACTGCTGAGACTGCATGCTCTGGTGAGTACTGACCTCCCGGATAGTTAGCAACAAAAACTTTAACAACCATTCTCAGTAGGATGGCTTGCACAGACTTCATCGTGCTTTAGGGGCAAGGGAAAGACACATTTCAACAGATTGAAAAAAAAAAAAAGTTTTCATGAAACCTATTGTTCTATACTTTTGTATTAGTTACTACAGTGTGTTAGAAACCTTGTAAAATTAGACCTCAGTTCCTAGTAATAAAATGGGGGCTAAATTTTACACTTAAGCTGAAGGATACGGTACTTTTGCTGAAATATATTCTTGCCATTGGGCACTTTTCATCAACCTTTATTTTTAAATCAACTTAAAATGTTTCAGTGATGTAATACACCTATAACATATGTATGGATTGTTGTTGATGTGGTCTTCAGTCCAGAGACCAGTTTGATGCAGCTCTCCATGCGACTATCCTGTGCCAGCTTCTTCATCTCCAAGTACCTACTGCAACCTACATCCTTCTGAATCTGCTTACTGTATTCATCTCTTGGTCTCCCTCTACGATTTTTACCCTCCATGCTGCCCTCCAATACTAAATTCATGATCACTTGATGCCTCAGAACATGTCTACCAACCGATCCCTTCCTCTAATCAAGTTGTGCCACAAATTCCTCTTCTCCCCAGTTCTATTCAGTACCTCCTCACTAGTTATTTGATCTAGCCATCTAATCTTCAGCATTCTTCTGTAGCACCACATTTCGAAATCTTCTATTCTCTTCTTGTCTAAACTATTTATAGTCCATGTTTCACTTCCATACATGGCTACAGTCCATACAAATACTTTCAGAAACGACTTCCCGACACTTAAACCTATACTCGATGTTAACAAATTTCTCTTCTTCAGAAACAGTTTCTTTTCGATTGCCAGTCTACATTATATATCCTCTCTACTTTGACCATCATCAGTTATTTTGCTCCACAAATAGCAAAACTCATCTACTACTTAGAAAAAGTGTCTTATTTCCTAATCTAACTCTCTCAGCATCATCTGATTTAATTTGAATACATTCCATTATCCTCTTTTTGCTTTTGTTGATGTTCATCTTATATCCTCCTTTCAAGACACTGTCCATTCCATTCAATTACTCTTCAGGTCCTTTGCTGTCTCTGACAGAATTACAATCTCATTGGCAAACCTCAAACATTTCATTTATTCTCCATGGATTTTAATTCCTACTCCAAATTTTTCTTTTATTTCCTTTACTGCTTGCTCAATGGAGAGATTGAATAACATCGGGGATAGGCTGCAGCCCTGTCTCACTCTCTACCCAAGCACTGCTTCCTTTCCATGCCCCTGTATGTGTATGGATACAAAATTAATATTACAAACATGGAAACAGAGTTTTACAGTATTTCCTCTGTAACTGAAGAAAAGTTTTGTTGAGGATGTTGGTAGAGAAGTTCCATCTTTTACGTTTGGATCAGGAAGTTCCATCCTAAACTCATTCCTGTCAATATAGCAAATATAACTTCTTTTGAGGAAACCGATTCCAAGAATCTCCTTCCAGATATTTAACTTTGTAATTCTTGTCTTCTTCATGCCTTACAAATATGACTTTGTTATTTTCTTTGCTTACAAACTTCACAGATACAAAATCATTTATTTGTACTACTAAATGATCATCAGTTTTAGCTTCATATTTTCATTAAATGGCAAAAAATTGTATTACTAGAAATCAGGAATTTATTTCTATCTACACTATCAGATTCAGCTTGTAACAGAATAGTCATCAGCTACAACTCTTATTGCTGCCTCGAACTGACACCTTCCGGTATGGTATTACACTTCCTTCACTTATGCTTGTTTTAAAGTTCTTTGCTTTCTGTGTGAGCCTAGAACTACGGCTCAAAACAGTTGTAGTTTTTTTGTTAATGATTAGTTCCCATTCGAACATCGAAGAAAACTGCCTGCATTGTTTAACTTTGCAGGGGTCATAGTTATGTGTGGCAGGTTGGTACGTGGGTGACTGGGTGGTTAAGTGTGAGATTCTTACGAAGATGACAACGCATCTCCCAACAACTGATCTTGCTTTTGTTCACTGCCAGGTCATCATATACATTCTGCAAGCGCCTTTGAATATCTGTGATGCTCCAGTCCCCTCAACCCCGTCCCCTATAAAGTTTTCCCCCCCCATGAACCATGGACCTTGCCGTTGGTGGGGAGGCTTGCGTGCCTCAGCGATACAGATAGACGTACCGTAGGTCCAACCACAACGGAGGGGTATCTGTTGAGAGGCCAGACAAACGTGTGGTTCCTGAAGAGGGGCAGCAGCCTTTTCAGTAGTTGCAAGGGCAACAGTCTGGATGATTGACTGATCTGGCCTTGTAACAATAACCAAAACGGCCTTGCTGTGCTGGTACTGCGAACAGCTGAAAGCAAGGGGAAACTACGGCCGTAATTTTTCCCGAGGGCATGCAGCTTTACTGTATGATTAAATGATGATGGCGTCCTCTTGGGTAAAATATTCCGGAGGTAAAATAGTCCCCCATTCGGATCTCCGGGCGGGGACTACTCAAGAGGATGTCGTTATCAGGAGAAAGAAAACTGGCGTTCTACGGATCGGAGCGTGGAATGTCAGGTCCCTTAATCGGGCAGGTAGGTTAGAAAATTTGAAAAGGAAAATGGATAGGTTAAAGTTAGATATAGTGGGAATTAGTGAAGTTCGGTGGCAGGAGGAACAAGACTTCTGGTCAGGTGACTACAGGGTTATAAACACAAAGTCAAATAGGGGTAATGCAGGAGTAGGTTTAATAATGAATAGGAAAATAGGAACGCGGATAAGCTACTAAAAACAACTTAGTGAACGCATTATTGTGGCCAAGATAGATACGAAGCCCACACCTACTACAGTAGTACAAGTTTATATGCCAACTAGCTCTGCAGATGACGAAGAAATTGAAGAAATGTATGATGAAATAAAAGAAATTATTCAGATAGTGAAGGGAGACGAGAATTTAATAGTCATGGGTGACTGGAATTCGAGTGTAGGAAAAGGGAGAGAAGGAAACGTAGTAGGTGAATATGGATTGGGGCTAAGAAATGAAAGAGGAAGCCGCCTGGTAGAATTTTGCACAGAGCATAACTTAATCATAGCTAACACTTGGTTTAAGAATCATGATAGAAGGTTGTATACATGGAAGAACCCTGGAGATACTAAAAGGTATCAGATAGATTATATAATGGTAAGACAGAGATTTAGGAACCAGGTTTTAAATTGTAAGACATTTCCAGGGGCAGATGTGGATTCTGACCACAATCTATTGGTTATGAACTGCAGAATGAAACTGAAGAAACTGCATAAAGGTGGGAATTTAAGGAGATGGGACCTGGATAAACTGAAAGAACCAGAGGTTGTACAGAGTTTCCGGGAGAGCATAAGGGAACAATTGACAGGAATGAGGGAAAGAAATACAGTAGAAGAAGAATGGGTAGCTTTGAGGGATGAAGTAGTGAAGGCAGCAGAGGATCAAGTAGGTAAAAAGACGAGGGCTAGTAGAAATCCTTGGGTAACAGAAGAAATATTGAATTTAATTGATGAAAGGAGAAAATATAAAAATGCAGTAAATGAAGCAGGCAAAAAGGAATACAAACGTCTCAAAAATGAGATCGACAGGAAGTGCAAAATGGCTAAGCAGGGATGGCTAGACGACAAATGTAAGGATGTAGAGGCTTATCTCAGTAGGGGTAAGATAGATACTGCCTACAGGAAAATTAAAGAGACCTTTGGAGATAAGAGAACCACTTGTATGAATATCAAGAGCTCAGATGGAAACCCAGTTCTAAGGGAAGAAGGGAAAGCAGAAAGGTGGAAGGAGTATATAGAGGGTCTATACAAGGGCAATGTACTTGAGGACAATATTATGGAAATGGAAGAGGATGTAGATGAAGACGAAATGGGAGATACGATACTGCGTGAAGAGTTTGACAGAGCACTGAAAGACCTGAGTCGAAACAAGGCCCCCGGAGTAGACAACATTCCATTGGAACTACTGACGGCCTTGGGAGAGCCAGTCCTGACAAAACTCTACCATCTGGTGAGCAAGATGTATGAAACAGGCGAAATACCCTCAGACTTCCAGAAGAATATAATAATTCCAATCCCAAAGAAAGCAGGTGTTGACAGATGTGAGAATTACCGAACAATCGGTTTAATAAGCCACAACTGCAAAATACTAACACGAATTCTTTACAGACGAATGGAAAAACTAGTAGAAGCCGACCTCGGGGAAGATCAGTTTGGATTCCGTAGAAATACTGGAACACGTGAGGCAATACTGACCTTACGACTTATCTTAGAAGAAAGATTAAGGAAAGGCAAACCTACGTTTCTAGCATTTGTAGACTTAGAGAAAGCTTTTGACAATGTTGACTGGAGTACTCTCTTTCAAATTCTAAAGGTGGCAGGGGTAAAATACAGGGAGCGAAAGGCTATTTACAATTTGTACAGAAAGCAGATGGCAGTTATAAGAGTCGAGGGACATGAAAGGGAAGCAGTGGTTGGGAAGGGAGTAAGACAGGGTTGTAGCCTCTCCCCGATGTTATTCAATCTGTATATTGAGCAAGCAGTAAAGGAAACAAAAGAAAAATTCGGAGTAAGTATTAAAATCCATGGAGAAGAAATAAAAACTTTGAGGTTCGCCGGTGACATTGTAATTCTGTCAGAGACAGCAAAGGACTTGGAAGAGCAGTTGAACGGAATGGATAGTGCCTTGAAGGGAGGATATAAGATTAAGTCGGGTGATGTTGAGGGTATTAGATTAGGAAATGAGACACTTAAAGTAGTAAAGGAGTTTTGCTATTTGGGGAGCAAAATAACTGATGATGGTCGAAGTAGAGAGGATATAAAATGTAGACTGGCAATGGCAAGGAAAGCGTTTCTGAAGAAGAGAAATTTTTTAACATCGAGTATAGATTTAAGTGCCAGGAAGTCTTTTCTGAAAGTATTTGTATGGAGTGTAGCCATGTATGGAAGTGAAACATGGACGGTAAATAGTTTGGACAAGAAGAGAGTAGAAGCTTTCGAAATGTGGTGCTACAGAAGAATGCTGAAGATTAGATGGGTAGATCACATAACTAATGAGGAGGTACTGAATAGGATTGGGGAGAAGAGGAGTTTGTGGCACAACTTGACCAGAAGAAGGGATCGGTTGGTAGGACATGTTCTGAGGCATCAAGGGATCACCAATTTAGTATTGGAGGGCAGCGTGGAGGGTAAAAATCGTAGGGGGAGACCAAGAGATGAATACACTAAGCAGATTCAGAAGGATGTAGGTCGCAGTAGGTACTGGCAGATGAAGAAGCTTGCACAGGATAGAGTAGCATGGAGAGCTGCATCAAACCAGTCTCAGGACTGAAGACAACAACAACAACAGTTCCCATTCAGCTGTGCAGTTCTCTTCAGCATGCAAAGAACCAAGCTGTATACTTGTTCTTGAACTGACACCTTCCAATACCTTATTAAATTTCCTTCACTTATGCTTGCTTTACAGTTCTTTGCTTTTCTTGGTGTAAGCCTGGAGCTACAGCTCAAAACAGTTTTAAGTTTTTTGAAAGATTAGTTCACATTCAGTTGTGCAGTTATCTTCAGCAAGCAAAGAACCAGGCTATATACTTGGTCTCTGGTGCAATCATCTTAATGAATAGCTCGTTCATAATTGTTAAGAAAATCGGCGACGTCTTTATTAAAAGCTAGCTGATTGCTCTTGACAAGTTCGTGTTTCCTAGTTGTTATTCGGTGAGTTGTCGGTGCAGCTCATGAAACCCCTGACACAGAATTCCAGCTATTACATTTACATTCCTACTATGTACTTTGTTTCGGCATAGTCATTTTGTGCAGGGCAACTGATATACAAGCTGTCATACTTATTTGTATTTGTAAGTCAGTCCATGCTCACATTCTTCATCTGCAGAAAAAAGTTCTTGAGCGACTACTTTGGATGATAAGCTAACAACCTGATGATGCTCATGTCTGATCACTATTACCTTAATATCAACTGCATATCTGCATCATACTCCATATAGATCTGCAGCAACTCAAAAGACATGCCATCTATTACTGATTTCATAGCCTTTGCTGTTCCTTTCTCACTCCCCTCTACTACGCTGCTTTCTGTAAGGTCACACCAAACTTTAAAAGAAAAGAACTTTGTTCTAGTCATTCCATAAAGTAATATATATTTGCCTATATAAACTATTTACTTGGGCAGGCAGTATATTTCAACAGTGTTCAAATCCACTCCCATGGGTTCCCTGAAAGCTGTCCCTTATATTCACATTGAAATTAAAACACTGTTTTTTATTTTAAAAAAGATATTTCAAATGATTTAATGTATATTTGACTGCAGAGTCTCTTAGTTAATTTGATGAATAAATCGCATTTACCGGTACCTCACTAGATATTCTGTAACAAAAATGAAGTACTGAAGGCAGACTCAGCTTTAATTTTGCGCAACACTAAACTGTATCCATAGAATGACAATCCTCTTGAGGATAATAATGGGAAGAAACTCGTTGCCAGATATTGCTATATTGTGGAACTTGGTCGTTTGCCTGTTGACAAGCTAAGCAGAGGCTGCAGTAATAGGAAATTCAAATTGTTGAAAGGTGCCTACAGTTCATATGTGTTCCCGTCTCCTTTACATTACACCGAGAAACATGTTTAACTTCCACCCATTATTCTTGTACATAACTACTCCCACAATGTCGTCAATGAGGTTGCGAATGTTTCGAGGTTCGATAACTTTCGAGTGAATCTGAGGTGTTTCGGGAATATTACGGCACTTGAAGCTGAGACCGAGCCACACCTGAAACCTGATTTTTTTCGTAATAATAAGTCAAATGACAATCATATCGACAACAAAATAATGTTTTCAGTTGTATCATATTCATGAACATACTCGATGCGTAATATTTCCTGGGTAATCGAAATGTTCCCCGGTTTGTAGCGGGACGGTACCATTACATCTTGGTGGCATCTTAAATGATGAATGAAATATTGGCGTTGTGTTACGTTACAAAGACCACAAGAATGCTTACGACCTAACAACAATCGTCTAAGATAGTACGCCTGCAGTTCAGTGTAGGTAAAACAGCAACACATCGTGGTTCGGCGGGTTGCCGCTTGGGCTGTTGCAGGCGATTTCGGTCACCGTTACGTAGCGCAGGAATTTCAGCACAAGAGACGAACCACCAATTATTGCACAAACAGTTATTCCTTGATATCAGTTATTTTTTGGTGGCATCTTAAATGATGAATGAAATATTGGCGTTGTGTTACGTTACAAAGACCACAAGAATGCTTACGACCTAACAACAATCGTCTAAGATAGTACGCCTGCAGTTCAGTGTAGGTAAAACAGCAACACATCGTGGTTCGGCGGGTTGCCGCTTGGGCTGTTGCAGGCGATTTCGGTGACCGTTACGTAGCGCAGGAATTTCAGCACTAGAGACGAACCACCAATTATTGCACAAACAGTTATTCCTTGATATCAGTTATTTTAAACGTTTAGTAATAATTGGCAGTTAACTGAGCTGTGATTGGCTGATTTCATAATTCTGAAGATTGTGTGCCGTAATTTGCATTAACCTTCGCAATACCGGTGGGGGTGCCCACCATTTGAAAATATTGTAATCTAGTCATGTACATTATATTTCAAAATTTTGAAAAAAAAATTTATTGTTTTTGATGTTCCCCTATAGCAGACTACATAATTGTTTTGAATTTTTCAGTAAAACGTAACCCAAGAATTCAAGTCTTAGTAATGAATGTGACTTTTCGCAACAAATGTCGTACTCGTATTTTCAAGTTCAGGGCGACTCTTACACATATACTTACCTTTAAATGGTATGTTGCGAAAAAACAACAATTAACTAAATATGCATTTTTTTGAAAATTTCGTTGTTTTGTTCATGTAATACCTCTTCCCTTTGTGTGCACATTACGGGAAATGAGTTAGTATTGGTAAGATGGTGCTAAAAATTGATGTCAGGTTCTGGACCCGACTTATACATCATTAGCAATTTAAAAATGATGTTGTTCGTAAAAGTTAACGACAGCAAACGCTTTTTTTACATTTTTTGTAGTGAGGATAAAGAAGCCCCCTCCTCCCACCTTGGTAGTACGCGTTAAGGAAACAGCGTTAGTATTTTTTGGGTTAACTAACGTGGAACTGGCTGCACGGCCTTCCGGCCAAAAGTCAAAATAAATAAATAAAACTTAGGTGGGACGAAATAAAATGTTTTAGCCGCCGGCGTATTAAATATTCATCAAAAAACGTCGTTTTCAAACAATTTCTTAAAATATCATGACGAATATAAACTGTTGGCATATGAAAACTATACTTTCGAAAGCAACAAGTAACATGTAGCTCAGTGACTGTAGGAAAGTTATAAATTTAACTTCTGCTACATTACACTCGCTGCAAGAAGTGTAGCACTATAGATCACCAAACAAGATAACTGCCTGACGTGCCTACACAGTCGTCAGATCGGACATGTCTCCTTTGTCTGTTTTCTTCCTTGTAAAATAACAAATATCATTGCTGGCCTACTTACAGATGCGCCACTGCCATCCGACAGCGACACTTCACAAGCTATTGAGAGGTGCTATAATGTCCTATTCACCTATTCTGTAACCAGAGCTGCCTACCTGGAACTAACCACCAGCTCGACAACAGAAAGATTTTTACTAATGCGTGGCGGGGTTCCACACACTGTCTACAGTCGAAGTGCCCACATTCTTCATGTTGCTAACCCACAGATAATAACACTCGAGATGGATGTCTGTTGACAGTCAGCTCTACTTGTTTCGTTGTTTAGTTTACAAAAAGCGACTTCAGGAGATTCTTAAATCCCAGGGCTGGCAAATGGTCAGCAAAATCAGTAAAAGTCAGTATTTTGCAGATTGACGTTTCTAGTCTGTATTTTTCAGTTTTTGTCTGCAAAGTCAATTTCTTTGCCATGGCTTTTTTTTTAATTTACGTCATATGAAAAAAAGTTTATAGCTGGTAAACTGATGTTTTCGGTGGCAGATAGACTGAAAAATCAGAGAAAGCCTTTGAGAAGGCTGTGAGCTATAACTTTTGTTTACAACCTTGTGCACCAGAGGGCAATTGTTGATCTCTGTATTGGGAGAGTTATCTAACTGAAGACAATGAAAATACGAAGACAACTGGCAGATCTCGGAAAACAGTACAGCAATGGTTTCCCTGTTACTGGAAGGGCACAGGAAAAAAGTCACAGGGAAGTTTTTTGTTTGTTTGCGCACAAATGTTTTCGATTTCTTGGGGCTTTAGTGCTACAGACCAACATGCTTACACCCGGAAACAAAGAGAACAATTTAAAGTGAAACTTCACTTCTGCCTTTGTCTTCAGCTCGTCCTGGCTGATTTTGTAATTTTATCTCTCGGAGCTACACAGTCAATTCAGCTTTATTCTGCTAGACAAGCTGCTTCAAGGACAGAGTTAATCTAGTGTGTGAAAATGATTGGAAGGAACTTTGCTCTTGAGCCAGCTTGTGAAAATCTGAAAGAAACTTTTGAGGCAATATTTCCTGGAAGTGTTTCTTTGAATTCACCATACAAAGTCAAGGCTAGATATTTAGAACGTGACGCCTTAGCCCCATATTTTAAAAAACAGTTAGGGGTGATATTGGAACAGCACATTTCTCTCTTTGATTTGATGAAACTGGGAATAGAGTTCGAAAGAAAGAGCTCCAAAATGCAGTTAATTACTGGTCTGATTTCAGACAAATGATTATGGCATAACATCTAAAGACTTTTCTTATTGGTGAAGCTACAGCTAGTGATATTTACTCCTAGTTAAATGAAGCCTTGAATAATGCCCAGTTTCTCGGTGCTACTGGTGACAGGTTGTGATGGACCCGATGTTAACAAAACTATGAATCGTCTTATGAATAATTCTGTCATCACGTTGATTGATTTTGGCTCCTGTAACATGCACATCAAACATAATGCATTACAAAAAGGATTACAATATTTTAATGAAAATGCTTCAGACATGATCTTGTTCTATAGTTTTTTTGACAGACAATTATCTAGTTATGAAAATTTTGAAAAAATACAATCACATATGAAACTTTTAGGTCATCAGATTATGGAACATGTTTCCTCTGGATGGCTGACATTAGAATTAGCTGAAGACAGACTTTTAGAACAATGGTCAGCTGTTGACAAACACTTTCTTCATAACCCAGCACAAAAACAAGCTGATGAGTTGTTAAACTATTAAAAAACAGAACTGCTAGAGCAGAAATTATGTTTGTTCTTGCAAGAGGTTGTACATTGGTTACATTCTAAAGAGATATCCTTTAATGCATATAATCTATAATGAACTAAGAAACATCTCTGGAACACTCACGAACTGACTCTGTGTAGGTGCTGCTCCAATAAGCCTGGAAGCATTTTGTGGTAAGTATTACTTGCCATTGAAAAACATAGTGTTCGACACTACAGAAAGTAAATATCTCAGGTAGCTAACTGCACTAGAAAGATACTATATTTCCATGCAAGCAAGAAAGCCTTGTGTCTGCTTGTAAACATATTTTGGAAAAGTTTCCTTTGGATAAAACCGTGTTGTGGTATCTTCGATGTTTGTATCCTACAAAGAGGGTTGAAGAAGGCTCACACAAAAACATAAGCTAGTGATATTAACTGGCGACACAACGTTCTCTAGAACTGCGCTGTACATACGAGTAAACTTCATTACACAGATGACTGTACGTAGTGTTTTCTTGTGATCAGATGCTTAATGTAAAAGTACAACCGTACAGGTTTTGAGGATAGTACAAAATTTTTCTTCGAGCCGCTGATTCGCAGACCAAGTTGCTACTTAAATTACTTTGTTATGCAGTGTGTGCCAACAGACTGAAAACAAAATGTTGTTGATATCAGAACCATTCTGGAGCAAGACCGACACTCATTCTTCTAGCCCTAACACCAGAAGTAGCAAGTGGACTGTGATGTAGTGTAATTTTTTGTGTAGCATTGAAGACATTCAAGATCTATTAAAAGAAAACTATTTTTTCTGCAAGGTTGTTTTTTCACAATTGCCAATTTTGGCTACAGTATCCTTTTCAGACGGACCCGCATAAAGATAGTAGTAGTAAGAATAGTTTTACTCATAGAAATAAAGAAATAAAATCCAGAACAGGGCCGCATTTACGCGTGGTTTATCTATACTGTAATCTTTGTTTAAATGCTGTGATGCGGGCTCTGTTATAATCACAAAATACTTAGACATTATTATTTTGTACGGGCTTATTCGGCTGTTTTTCTCTACGGACAACTGACGTGAATTAAATCAGCATTCACGTCTAAGACCTCGCGGCCCCTTACATGAAATTTCCTGTGCATTTCTTTCAAACGTGTGGCTCTTCAGTAGGCAAAACCATAAAGGCTTAAAAATATTATTACCGGTAATGGAATTTGATGGTCTGAAGTGAGCATTTCGTGGAAACCCTGTTTCTCTCGTTCCTAATGTCATATAAATTAGGGCCTCATACAAATCAGGACTCCTAAAACGTTTGAGCTATTGGAACTATGGAAAACCATTTTTGGAAAACTTTATTCCCTAAGGAGGTATTGCGGGAAACGTACATAATGTCTTAAGATCCATAACGTCTGACAGTTCACAGAGTAGTGACGTCATAACAAAGTAACACGTCCACCTTGATTGTTTTAACGGGAATTCAAAAGTCAGTTAAACAAAATACTTTTTTAAAAAAGAGAAGAACGAATTCTTATCGAAAAGTGTTTTTGTCGTAACAATTGGTGCTATTTTTAAAACTGAAATACTGATTAAAAAAAAAAGGTATGAGGCAATCTAATGTGAAAACAAAAAAAGTTCGCACAAATTGGAGATACAAACAAATATTAATTTTGTGACATAAATCTAGTGTACCAAGAGCGGAATTAAAAGTTTACCATGAAAGTTATCATTTCATTAAAATGGTATCACTCAGAGGGCTTCCCTGATTTCACACACATTGTCGTAATCTGAAGCTGAATCCGCTCTTGACATTGCGTAGCATATCTAACGGAATCTTGAGTATATCTTGGCCAATTCGCTCCTTCAAATCATCTCTGGTCCTTGGATAGTTTTCCTGGAAAACTTTTGAACTCGTGGTAATCCCAAAGGAAAAATTAAGGAGCCGATAAAGCTGATGATCGGCGTGAACACGGAGTATTGTCGTTTCTGTAGATGAGGCGCCAAGGAAACGCGAGTATAGATACAACCATTGACACAACAGTAGTATGGTTTGTTGCACCATCCTTCTGGATTTGTAAGATGACACGGAAGGCCGTAGAGGTAAATTAAACTGTCCCCAGAAGCACTTTGAGCACAACAAAACTATCAGAGATTTTGTAATACGCCTTTACAGCAAACACACGTTGCACACGTAACAAAAGCTTCATAGCTACTACAACTTCCTCCCTCCTGCACACCCTCGATCAAGTCCTTCACTTCCATAAACCCTCACCACGACATTCAACCAGTACTCAAATCATCCCGTTTGCCTGTGCGCCTTGTATAAAGCATTCTCATAACGATGTTAACAACTAGTGTTCAATCCCTTAGTGATTCTGACTCAATACATTTTTGAATCTCATCGACTCATTAAATCGTACACTTATAAAGAAAAATTACCTCAAATGCTGCTTTATAGGTTTTTATTTCAAAAAGTGCTCTAAAATGCTGTTTTTGCGGATTATTTCACACATTTTCATTACATTGTTTACTCAGAAATAGCTGTCTACTTAGGTCGTCAACTGTTAGAGAGGGTGCTGCACGTTAAGGGGAAGTGCCCTATACGCATGCGCAATTCAAGTAGCGAAGTCCTAGCGGACATCAGGCATCTTATTGTTTCTTGTGGTGAGCAGAAAACTTACGGAGTTTAGGCTGTAGCGCGTGTGCGTGTGCCAGCTGACACGACAGCAAGCTGCTGCCATTCTACCTGGAGCGCTATAATAGTCGAAATTGGCAAATCGTGACGTATAAAATATTGTTCACTAAATGAAAAGATTTTAAGAAATGCATGTTAGCTTTGCTGCATTGAATTTTACACATTTATTCTTACCGGTTTCGGTTCTCAACCCTCATCCAGGAAAAAAAGCAGAAAAACGTCGTAGGTTGAAAACCGAAACCGGTCAGAATAAACGTGTAAAATTCAATACCGCAAGGTTACCGTACATTTCTTATAACATAATCATGCTGTAGACTATCGCCTAAATAAATGTTTGAATGAAAAGATACTCGCTAGAAAATGAGTTATTTAATAAAGTCATTATTGCTGTGAAAAAAAAAACATGAATCTCTGCAGGAGAGGATGTCTCACAGAATTTTAAAAGGAACTGTACCTATATTTTAGTGCTGGAGGAGAATCAGTAGAAAGGCAAAGATGGGAGTAAGTGAGCAGGAGCTGAACTGTACCTGCGTCTGGGACTGGCTAGACGGCTCCACCCTGTCGCTAGAGCTGCAGCAGGCACCCATCTCGCCTGAAAACACACAGCCGCCATTAATTCGCTTCAAACAGCACTCTATGCTGGGCACACGTTCATTTCTCAAGTAGTAATTCTTACTCTAATACGTTCCTCATTTTCTTTCAGTTGGACACCTGTAGCAATTACACTACTGGCCATTAAAATTGCTACACCAAGAAGAAATACAGATGATAAACTAGTACTCATTGGACAAATATATTATACTAGAACTGATACGTGATTACATTTTCACGCAATTTCGGTGCATAGATCCTGAGAAATCAGTTCCCAGACTAACCACCTCTGGCCGTAATAACGGCCTTGACACGCCTGGGCATTGAGTCAAACAGAGCTTGGATGGCGTGTACAGATACAGCTGCACATGTAGCTTCAACACGATCCCACAGTTCATCAAGAGTAGTGATTGGTGTATTGTGACAAGCCAGTTGCTTGGCCACAATTGACCAGACGTTTTCAGTTGGTGAGAGATCTGGAGAATGTGCTGGTCAGGGCAGCAGTCGAACATTTGCTGTATCCAGAAAGGCCCGTGCAGGACCTGCAACATGCGGTCGTGCATTATCCTGCTGAAATGTAGGGTTTCGCAGAGACAGAATGAAGGGTAGAGCCACGGGTCGTAACACATCTGAAATGTAACGTCCACTGTTCAAAGTGCCGTCAATGCGAACAAGAGGTGACCGAGACGTGTAACCAATGGCATCCCATACCATCACGCCGGGTGATACGCCCGTATGGCGATGACGAATAAACGCTTCCAATCTGCGTTCACAGCGATGTCGCCAAACACGGATGCCACCATCACGATGCTGTAAACAAAACCTGGATTCATGCGAAAAAATGACGTTTTGCCATTCGTGCACCCAGGTTCATCGTTGAGTACACCATCACAGGCGCTCCTGTCTGTGATGCAGCGTCAAGGGTAACCGCAGCCATGGTCTTCGAGCTGATAGTCCATGCTGCTGCAACCGTCGTCGAACTGTTCGTGCAGATGGTTGTTGTCTTGCAAACGTCCCCACCTGTTGACTCAGGGATCGAGACGTGGCTGCACGATCCGTTACAGCCATGCGGATAAGATGCCTGTCATCTCTACTGCTAGTGATACCAGGCCGTTGGGATTCAGCACCGCGTTCCGTATTACCCTCCTGAACCCACCGATTCCATATTCTGCTAACAGTCATTGGATCTCGACCAACGCGAGCAGCAATGTCGCGATACGATAAAACGCAATCGCGATATGCTACAATCCGACCTTTATCAAAGTCGGAAACGTGATGGTACGCATTTCTCCTCCTTACACGAGGCATTACAACAACGTTTCACCAGGCAACGCCGGTCAACTGCTGTTTGTGTATGAGAAATCGGTTGGAAACTTTCCTCATGTCAACACGTTGTAGGTGTCGCCACCGGCGCCAATCTGCATATCACAGCATCTTCTTCCTGTCGGTTAAATTTCGCGTCTGTAGCATGTCATCTTCGTGATGTAGCAATTTTAAGGCCAGTAGTGTATACAACTCCGCAGAGCGCTTCATTACACGTTCAGAAGCTCTTAGAAAAGAAACTGAGTAAAAAGAACGTGAAACTATGAAATTACAGAATGAAAGGAAACTGTGAAAATAACACTAAAAATGACAATAATGCTGCCATGGTTCTCGGGTGTACTGCCAGATCCGATCGTGGAAGGCCCACGTTATTTCGGCGGACAACCGTTCCAGCCAAAACACGAGCTTTATTAGGGACAGTGAAAGACGGCATGGGTCTCGAAAAAACGCTGGTGTTGCAAGTTTCACGGAACAACTTATACTGGACAACGATCCGCGCAACTGAAGATCGATGTGCAGAACACGAGACATGAGCGCCTCACCCGCTTACTTCAGCCCAACAAATCTGTTATAGCAGGCCACTGCACTGAATATGGACTTTAAGTGATTTACCAGCAAACGAAAGTGCCGGCTACCATCGATAAATTTTGGGACTGCATTCTCGAAGAAGTTACTGAAATTCCTGTGACTGATAATTTAATCAACAGGGTCACTGGCTTTCAACTGAACAATGCATGTATGCCAATACTAAGCTCCATCTAAGCAAACCAGGACGCGAGATGTGAAGGGACGGTGGGCAGATGGCAATTAAGACCAACCCCTCCATTGTCGCAGCCGCACGCTAATTGTAAAAACTGCACCAACCAGCCCCAGCACAAAGCAAAAGAAATTGTAAATATTTTAGATATAGATCATGCATATTCGCCAAAAAGCAGGAACCACCTCCATATTACAAAAGTGTTAGAAATAGAAATAAAAATAAATATTACATTGAAAAGCTGTGAAAAATAAATGTATAATCCAAATGGTCGAATAGAGCAACAAGATGCTCTCAAGCAGCTCGCCCTATCTCCATCAGGGAAATGGAATGAAAAGATTTTTTTTTTAAAGCAGATACTTCATTCCTTCTCATGACCACCTGATGATCGCTGAACGATTGTCCGCCGAAATATCGTGGACCTTCCGACGATCGGATCCAGCAGTATGCCTGAGAACCTTGGAAGCAGCAAATACGCCAGGAAAGTTCAAAAAAATGGTTCTGAGCACTATGGGACCTAACATCTGAGGTCATCAGTCCCATAGAATTAGAGCTACTTAAACCTAACTAACCTAAGGACAACACACCCATCCATGCCCGAGGCAGGATTCGAACCTGCGACCGTAGCGATCGCGCGGTTCCGGACTGGAGCGCCTAGAACCGCTCGGCCACCGCGGCCGGCGCAAGGAAAGTCTCACATCGCAAATTATAATAATTACTGTAATTGCAAGTCACGTATTGCGACGTCACGCATGTAGCACTTCACTGTATTGCACAACAGAATTTCACAGAACAGCTTATACAATATACAGTTAATTTTTCCAGTCGGCTTGGCAAAGTTAATTAAAAGTACAGTTAATTTTGGTGTATCATTTTTTTATCAAATACAGTTTGCGTAATTACACCACTTGTATTGTTCAGGACAACAACACAGAAACACAAGAATACATCATAGCAGTTCAGTTTACTGCAGTTTCAGTTCACGAAAAATAAATTGCAGAAACGTTATAACGGTCGATCGCCCCACATGGCTCTGTAAGAAAAGGAAGATTAGCATTTAACGTCTCGTCAACGTCGAAGTCATCGGAGATGGAGCACAAGCTCGGATTGTTTCAAACATGGGAAGGAAAGCTGTCATGCCCTTTCACGGGAGTCATCCCGGCATTGGCCTGGAGCGGCTTAGGAAAATCAGGGAAAGCCTAAAACTGGATGGCTGGATGCGTGTTTGAAGCGCCGTCCTCCCACATGCGAGTCCAGTGTGCTACCACAGCGCCACATCCGTACGGCTATGAGAAGGCGTCGTGAACTACGTCGTCGAATTCTTGTGGTCATCCTCTGCGGCGGGTTGACGCGTGTGGGCTGTCCCATTTCATTTCGGACGACAGGAAACCTTGCTTTTCTTGTGGAGACTCAATTTTCAGTCATCTAACGTAGACGTTCAGGTTTTATCTTCTGTAAACTCTCATCTGCGATAAACAAGTGCTTCCGAGTTTTTTTTAAGGGTAAAGGTAACGTAACTTAATAAAATCACAAGATTCTAAGACTCGTGACTCAGAAATCAGCCAAAGTAAAATTTGCAAATAAAATTCAAAATCAAGGTAAAATTTTATAGTTTGAGGTGGTATTTACACGATATTTTTAGAACTGAAATTTAATGTTAAATTTCACCATTTTTCGTATGTTTTCTGATTAACTCACCTTTAAATGGAATTACAATTGTGCGATGCTGTTCAGGATTTGATTTAACAACAATGTTACTAAACGTTTTTGTGTATCTTCTATGGAGATCTGTAGAAAAAATAACTTAGGAAATAGAAATAACTGCAACACCCATGAATTATCACCATGCCTTTGTCGATCGTTTGTTGTTTATGTTTTACGGCAGCTCATCTCAACCAAAGTGCAGTATCGGCTTAAATACGCATTATGAATTATTTTTCACGTTTCAGACAAGATGCTCCATAGAACTTAAAAATGAAATCAAAGCGTAATAGAAAGTGTTTCGGGCCTATAGAAGGTTAATCTTTACGAAAATTGTGTTTATGCTTAATACATCAATAGAAGATCTTTAAAAACCGTATTCATTATGATTATGTTATTGTTATATGCCTCCATCAACAAAGACATTCAGCTTCAAAATGAATCGTCCCCACAGAAATTCGATGTACGACACCTTAGCTGGACGGGAAATTGTCACGTTCAAAAAATAACGCAAATTTTAACGAATTATTTCTGGAAAACTAGTAAAGATAAAGTAAGAGATAACTTTATGAAAGTTGTTCTCTTTTACAGTATTGGTAATTGAGACGTGTAAAAATTATTAATGATTTTTAAAAAAATACGAGGTCAGTTTTCTCACTTTTCGTCCAATCTGAAATGGGATTAGCCCATTTGGAAGCACTGTGTCTGCGGCATTGGAGATGCACACTAGACGCTATCGATCTTGGAACCTGACGGTTCCTGAAACTCCATGATGATGTCGTTGCGTGACTACCAAATCGAATAAAGCGCTGTTGGTATTACATCTTCTTGAGGACGAGCAGGATCAATAGTTACTATCCGTGCTAATGCAGTTGAAAAGAATTGATTCTCATACGCAGAGGATACGCGCTGTGCCTTTGGCCGACAGAGGGAACTACCAGTCATATCGTCTATATCGCTGTGGCAGGCCGGCCTCAGACATTTATGCTATGTGGGTTGCATACTCAAAACACGCCTAGGGGCTCTGCGCTTTCTGAGGATAGGAACAGTGCGTTTTGATGATCTCTTACACTGATCTGATAAGTCATATTCGTAGTTTCATATCGTTGAGTACTAAATACAAAGATGAACATCAATATTGGTTTGTTAGTGTGGTCGTTTTCTGCAACAAGTATTTAAATATAATTTTGTAGCTCCAACTGCTCCGTCTTGCTGCAATATACAGTAATATTTATTTGTATTCCAGCAGCGTTTGACATTGTATGTTAAAAACATCTTTAGTGGATTTTTTCTGGAATAATGAAGTTTTCTTTTTACTTGTAGATTCAGGACAGTTCACACTGTATTTTATACATGACGAACATGTTACTGTTACTCGTCGATCCTGCCAACGTCCGCATTTCCTCTCATCTGCTCTATATACGTACGACAAATAGGCGCCTGTTCAAGTCAACATCTTTTGATTTTCTAATATTCATACTTCGTTAATTAAATGATGTGAAACAATTCACGGTTGATCTGGCCAGAAGTTCAGGTTTATCTCACAAGAACTGTGATCGATTTTTGTTTCAGCACTGGGAATGTTATTCTTAATCCTGAGAAATAAAGTTGGAAATGTTTAAGGGGTATTCGAGGACGAGCTGTCTCCATCGTAAATCTCGCGAGGGCATGTTTTGTTCCATCCATATTCTGACTGATCTGATATGGCCCGTCACGAATCCCTCTCCTGTGTCAACCTCTTCACTTCTTCAATTATCTGTTGGATTATTCCAGTTTTTATCTTCTCCTATAGTTTTCATCATCTACGGCTCCCTCTAGTACCACGGAAGCTACTTTTTGACGTCCTAACACATGTCCTGGCACTCTCTCCCGTCTTCTTGTCAATGTTTTCCACACGTTCCTCTCTACACCGATTCTGCAGAGAACCTTGTCATTCCTTTCTTAACAATCCACTTAATTTCTAGCATCCTTCTTTACTACCATATCTCAGACATCGAATCTCTTCTTTACCGGTTTTCTCATAATTCAAGATTCACTACTGTACTATACTGTGCTCCAAACGTACATTCCCGCAAACTTCTTCCTCAAATTAGGGTTTATGTTCGATACTAACAGACTTCTTTTGGTCAGGAATACCTTCTTTGCCAGTGCTAGTCTGCTTTTGATGTCCTTGCTTCGTCCGTCCACCGATGTTTTGCTTCCAGTGTAGCAAAATTCCTTCTCTTCGTCTACTTCTTCGTCCCCAGTGTACATGTGAAGTTCAGCGCTACTTCCATTTCTGTTACTCCTTATTACTTTCATCTTCATTCCGTTTACTGTCAGTCGCATGATAAGTGCTCGTTAGACTGTTCATTCTATTCAACAGGTCCGCAATTCTTCCTCATTTTTACTGAGGACAGCAACGTCATCAGCAAATATTAACACTGATATCTTTTCACCCTGAAATTTAATCCAAATCCTGAACCTTTCTTTTGTTTCCATCATTGCTTCTTCGATGAAGAAATCGAAAAATAGGGACAAAGGCTGCACCCCCGTCTTGCACCCTTTTTAATCCGAGCGCTTGTTTTTGTTCCCCCATTCTCATTTTTCCTTCTTCGTTGTGATACAAATTGTATATTATCCGGCTTTGCAACACTTTATAGTGTAGAACGGTTTTTGTAGATCAACGAATCCTGTGAACGCGTCTTGATTTTTCTTAAGTCTTGCTTCCACTATCAAGCGCAACGTCAGAACTGCCTCTCTGGTGGCTTTACCGTTCCTAAAGCAGTACCGATCGTCATCTAATACATCCTCAGTTTTATTTTCTATTCTTCTGTGTATTATTCTTATCAACAGCTTGTCAGTATGAGCTGTGAAGCTGATTGTGCAGAAGTGCTCACACTTTCCTGCCCTTGCTATCTTCGGGAATGTGTGGATGATATTTTTCTGAACATCTGACGGTATTTCGTAGATTCTAAACATTCATTTGAATGGTTGTTTGCTTGCGACTTTCCCCAGTGCGTTGAGAATTTTCGAAGGCAGAAATGCTGCCTACGCCTTCCGAGTTATTCGATCGCAAGTCTTCAAAGCTGTATTAAATTCTGACTCTAAAACTGGTTCCCGTATGTTTTTGATATCAACTCTCATTTCTTTTTCTATTACCCGCTCTATAGGCCTTCCGTGTATTCTTTCACCCACCCGTTCTCGTCTCTGTGTTTAACAGTAGAATTCCACTTATACTCTTAATGTTGACACCTTCGCTTTTACTTTACCGAAGGTTGTCTGGACTTTTCTATATGCTGAATCAGACCTTCCGTCAACCACTTGTTTTCCAATTTCTTCGCATTTTTTCTGTGGCCATTTAGCTTTTGATATCGATTTTATTTCCAAGAGACTTACATTGTCGAATTCTTGTCTTTTCCTGAAGAATTTTGTACTTCCCCCTTTCGCCTCACAATCCAATGCCAGATTTCGCAGTGTCTGTGTGATAATGATACAGTCCAGTCGGGTTCTCTTGTCCCCAGGACTTTTCCATCTACACTTCCTCCTCTTTTGACTTTCGCACGGTGTATTCGCTTATAGTAGCTGAAATTTATTGCAGAGACCATTTAGTTTTTCTCCTCCTTCATTCCTACTACCGATCCGGTATCCTCCCAAAACTCCGTCTTCTATTCCTTCCCCTATCACAGCGTTCCTATCAATCCTGATTATTTGATTTTCATCTCATACCTCCTCTACCTTTTCATCTTCTCGCTTGTGTAATCAGGATGTATACCTGAACTGTTGTTATTGCCGCTAGTTTGCTGCAGATTCTGCTCAGCATAATCCAATCCCTCAACTGTTCACAGTAACTCACTCTGTGCCCTATCTTCCAATTCATGACGAATCCTATTCCCATTACACCATGTTCTGCTGTTGTTAATATAACCCTACATTCATCTGCTTAGAAATTCTTATCTTCTTTCCACTTCACTTCACTGACTCCCATTATATCACATTCAGATCTCAGACATTCCACTCTCCGACTCGTAGAATGTTTACCATTTCGTTGGTTATTCATTGTTCTTCTCGTGATCATCTCCCCTTTGGCAGTCCCCACACTGACATCCGAATGGGGGACTAATCCGGAATCTTTTGCAATGGAGAGATCAACATGATTTTTTTTTTTCAATTGTAGCCCACATATCCTGTGTTTAATGCCGTGGCTTTCATTGCCATCTGCACCTCATGCCGTTGACGACTGCTGATTCTTCCACGTGTTAGGGACAGTTTTTCACTAGCAAGGGCAAGAGGATTCCTAGAACCTATCCGCTATTTCGAAGGCCATTGGCAGTACGAGTTTGACTTCCTGTACCAGGAGTCTTCGGATGCCTTTTCTGAGCATTTTTATTCAAAATTTAAGCAGTGGTTGTGATCGAACCTGAGGCCCAGGATGTTTCGATGCACTAGAGTAAAATAAGAGATATTATGGTGCTTACGGAGTCATACAAACCGTCATGAAAGGAACGGGTAAGACAGCGGCAAATTTTGGTAAGAAGAATACTCCACGAAACGAAGTACGGCTCCTTGTATAACCTGTGTACAGGTAGAGGTAATGGTTCGTTGGCCGTCTGACGGTCACAAATTATGTACTCGTGGTACTGTGTATGCATTGTCGCCAGCAGGGCGACTCGCTCTGAAGCACAGATCAAGGCTGCCATGCTCGCCGAAGCGTCTGACGCAACGCATATGCAGTTCGCCCTACAGACGTGTCGCGTTTTGCAGCGAAGCTATTGGCAATAACACACGTTGCAACATAACGCTCTTACTGCGGATTTTTCCGTTATAATACAAACTTTCACAGGTGGTGGCCAGGGTTCCTTGTCCAGAAATGATTGAGAGTGAAGTTACAAAGCCAAATGCGTCGTGGCGTAACTCCGTCAGCGGAATACGAGAACATACGAGTAATTATTTGGACAACGCAAGGTTTGTGAAGAAGAGTCTTCAGATTTCGCGAGACTACACAGGGTAACTCACCTAAAAGCTGCACCGAAATACTGCGTAAATGTAAAGCGATATTGATGTGTGGTTTTCACAGAATGAATTGGTAGTCGAGGACTCGTATTATTAGCTAATAAACAGACTGTTATACTACTTATAAAGTGTGTTTTTGTGCAAATACACCCTTTACACGTTTTTAAAGGGAACAATGCCTATTGACATTAACAGACTAAAAGTAGAGTAAATTAGAATGTAAATGGTGTTTGTTGAAGGCTTCTAGTGCGAGTCGTTTACGAGTTTTCGTATTTTGAAAAGTTCCCACACTGACACTTGGTTGTGTCATTCAACCTGCGTAGCTGCTAGGTACGATGTTGTTATGTTTGCCTACAGTGTGTTTGTGTGTTCATTGAGTGCACTGCAACATGCTGGTCAGTTAGTGTGTGACAGTGCAATTACTAGGTCGTGACAGGACGTGGGATTTACCAGTACGAGAACAGAAAAAGCCGACAAGCTCCTGGTGTAAGGAAAGTGTAGGAAGAATGCAGTTCGTTGTTGTACTGTGCGTGCGGCAAGATATCCCGATAAACGTCAACCATCTCGGCAATAATTCATCAACCTTTTCAACCAGTTACGTGAAAGTGGTACTGTAACATTTAGACAACATAACAGAAGGAAACAGGTGACGACAGGAGAGAGGAAAATAAATATTCGTGCTGCTGTTGCAGTTGATCCGCACGTTAACTCCAGCGCAATCGCACGATGAAATGGCATGAATCAGGCACTTGTACTGTGCATGGTCCATCGACATAGGTTCCATGCTCATCACGTCTCTCTCTAGAAAGAGCTGCATGGAAACGATTATGAGAATCGTGTTAACTTCTGTACATGGAGAGGATGCTCCGGATGTATTATGTATTTTGTTTGGTGATGAAGCCATATTTACCAATCATGGCCAGTTAAACCGCCGAAACATGCATATTGGTCTGTTGACAATCCTCGTTGGCTTCGTCAGGACGAACGTCATCATCCATGGAGTGTAAACGTGTGGTGTGGGTTAAAGAACCATCAGCTCATAGGTCCGTTTTTCCTACATGGTACACTGAACACACATAATTATCGCAACCTCCTAACATGTCATCATCCACAGATGCTGGAAGACGTTCCTATGTGGATTAGGAGGAACCTGTGGCACCAACGTGATGGCTATCCAGCCCATTGTGAACGTAGTACCATTGCATGTCTTCACCAACGTTAGATTTGAATCAGAGGACCTATACCATGGAGGACCCGTCCCTGCATTTGACGCCTCTACACTTTTTTCTGTGGGGAAAGCTGAAAGACGCTGTCTACAAGGACATGCCAATTTTAGCCGATGATATGCAACGACATATTTCTGCTGCCTGGACCGTGTGCAGCAGTCGTTCTGTACCAGAGTGGTAGCGTGTATTGCCCCATCGGTGGTCATTTTGAAAACAACCTGGTTATAGACGTAATCGCAACGAAACAGACTGACAAAGTAAGAGATGTTGGTCAAACATCGGCCCCTGGCCTCTCAGCACATGATGTAATATTCCTGGCCTACTCTGTGCAGCCCCCAAGGATCAAATCGCGTTACATAACTTGTAGGAACATGAAACGTATTGACCTTGACGCTCTAACAGCCGATTGCTCAGAAATCTCATGGCATCAAATAATCAGAAAACCCACAATCGACGGCAAAATTAATGAACTTGGTGATAAACTCACTGCCCTCTATGACAAACATGCACCTGTGGAACAGTGTCATTAAGTCACTCTTTACTGGTAACTGATAATTGTTATGATTAAGATTTCTATAAATACCTACGCATTAAGTTTTTATAACAGTCTCTTAAGGGACTGTTTATTTGAGTACTGAGTACGTTGGGTTTCTAACTGTATTTGCAAAGCTTTATCTAGTGGCTCGTCCACAAATTGCAACTGTCAAATACCTTAAAAGACGTAATGTCAATAAACCCGGACTACCAACCATGATTCCATCCCGCTTCCTCTTTTATCGTATTTAAGATATGGTGCGTAAGTGTGGTACGATTAAGGAATCCACGTACCAAAAAGCGTATGCACTTGTGTTGTTCTTTAGTGTGTGATACCTCAGGTATTGTAAAAGTGTCAGTGTGGGAATTTTTCAGAATACAATATTTCGTAGACGACTCGCACTAGAAGCCTGCAACAAACACCACTGACATTCTAATTTACCCTACTTTTAGTTTTACGTTCATAGGTATTGTTCCATTTAAAAAATGTGAAGTGTGTGTTTGCACAAAAATACACTTTCTAAGTATTGCTACAATCTGTTGATTAGCTAACAATACGAGGCGAGTCCCCGGCTACCAGTCCACACTGAAAACCGCGCATCAATAGCACTTTCCATTTATGCAGTTTTTTCGGTGCAAGTTTTAGTTGATTCACTCTGAATACATCCATTGGAAATACTGCGATAAATACGTGCCTGAACATAGATGCAGATGCTACCCAAGCTTGCTGGTTGCGCCGTTGTATTTGATTGCGAACGCACCTGTGCAATGTCTTCAATACGTTGCAAGTGTCAATCGTGATCAAAACAGTGATATGTGTAGTTGTCAGTGCATTATGCTGGAGCCGAGCGATTTCTGACGTCGTGAAATTGTTAATGCTCCTGTGATGGGTACTTTTGTAACCAAGGTAGCCAAACTACACTACTGGCCATTAAAATTGCTACACCAAGAAGAAATACAGATAAACGGGTATTCATTGGACAAAGATATTATACTAGAACTGGCATGTGATTACGTTTTCAGCCTATTTCAGTGCATAGATCCTGAGAAATCAGTACCCAGAACAACCACCTCTGGCCGTAATAAAGGCCTTGATACGCCTGGGCATTGAGTCAAACAGAGATTGGATGGCGTGTACAGGTACAGCTGCCCGTGCAGCTTCAACACGATACCACTGTTCATCAAGAGTAGTGACTGGCGTATTGTGACGAGCCAGTTGCTCGGCCACCATTGACCAGACGTTTTCAATTATTGAGAGATCTCGAGAATGTGCTGGTCAGCGCAGCAGTCGAACATTTTCTGTAACCAGAAAGACCCGTACAGGACCTGCAACATGCGGTCGTGCATTATCCTGCTGAAATGTAGTGTTTCGCAGGGACCGAATGAAGGGTAGAGCCACGGGTCGTAACACGTCTGAAATGTAACGTCCACTGTTCAAAGTGCCGTCAATGCGAACAAGAGGTGACCGAGACGTGTAACCTATGGAACCCCATACCGCCGGGTGATACGCCCGTATGGAGATGACGAATACACGCTTCCAATCTACGTTCACAGCGATGTCGCCAAACACGGATGCGGCCATCATGATGCTGTAAACAGAACCTGGATTTATCCGAAAAAGTGACGTTTTGCCATTCGTGCACCCAGGTTCGTCGTTGAGTGCACCATCGCAGGCGCTCCTGTCTGTGATGCAGCGTCAAGGGTAACCGCACCCTTGGTCTCCGAGCTGATAGTCCATGCTGCTGCAAACGTCGTCGACCTGTTCGTGCAGATGGTTGTCGTCCCTGTTGACTCAGGGATCGAGACGTGGCTGCACGATCCGTTACAGTCATGCGGATAAGATGCCTGTCATCTCGACTGCTAGTGATACCAGGCCGTTGGGATCCAGCACGGCGTTCCGTATTACCCTCCTGAACCCACCGATTCCATATTGTGCTAACAGTCATTGTATCTCGACCAACACGAGCAGCAATGTCGCGATACGATAAACAGCAATCGCGATAGGCTACAACCCGACCTTTATCAAAGTCGGTAACGTGATGGTACGCATTTCTCCTCCTTACACGGGGCATCACAACAACGTTTCACCAGGCAACGCCAGTCAACTGCTGTTTGTGAATGAGAAATCGGTTGGAAACTTTCCTCATGTCAGCACGTTGTATGTGTCGCCACCGGCGCCAACCTAGTGTGAATGTTTTGAAAAGTTAATCATTTGCATATCACAGCACCTTCTTTCTGTCGGTCACATTTCGCGTCTGTAGCACGTCATCTTCGTGGTGTTGCAATTTTAATGGCCAGTAGTGTATTATGTGTTTGAAGACGCACCATATCGAAGATTTATACCGCACACACGGAAAGCCAAAAAACATCTTCCGCTAAGTCACAACGCGAACAAAAGTGCGTGTTTAGTGAAGAGGATCATGACAATAAATAAGAGGACTACAGCTGCAGAAATCGCTGAATGTCACAACTGTGATCCCTGAGAGCACCAAAACAACACGACGGAAGCTCCATCAGCAGGGAATTGCAGAGCGTCTTTATCAAATGATGTACGTCGAGTGCACTGGCGGCCGAATGAGGTGTTTAATCCGGAATTTGTGGAGTTCGTACGAGAATCGTTCAATAAGTAACGCAATAAAATTTTTTTCTGAAACCAGGTTGGTTTTATTCAGGAATCAAGTAAAACATATTATTCCCCGCTCTTTCGACTACAAAACTCTACTTTTGAATATAATCTCCGTTCAAATCTACGGCCTTACGCCACCTTACTGGTAGGGCTTGTATGTCCGTATGGTACCGCTCTACTGGTCGACGTCGGAGCCGTCTTACTGGATCAATAACCTCCTCATCATCCACGTACTGCTTTTCACAGAGTGCATCCTTCATTGGACCAGGCCGGCCGGTGTGGCCGTGCGGTTCTAGGGGCTTCAGTCCGGAACCGCGCTGCAGCTACGGTCGCAGGTTAGAATCCCGCCTCGGACATGGATGTGTGTGATGTCCTTAGGTTAGTTAGGTTTAAGTAGTTCTAAGTTCTAGGGGACTGAAGACCTCAGAAGTTAAGTCCTATAGTGCTCAGAACCATTTGAACCAATCATTGGGCCAAACAGATGGCAGTCTTCTGTTAGACTACGAGGAACCCAGAGGGTACACATCTTTGAGTACTCCAACTGGCGGACGAGTATTTCAGCACTACCAACAGAGACTTCCGGGTGAGCAATGAGGTGTTTGATTGTAGTCCGCCGCTTCCCTTGAGTGAGAGTAGTTTTTTTTTTTTCCATTCCCACCTCTGAAGGCGGTGGGCGGGCTGTTTGAGGGCTTTTCAGCCTTTTACTGTGCAAGTACATTCATTTATTTATTATTTCAGTATTTTTTGCAAAAGTGCATTTGATCATATTTATAGTATAGAGTATAAGACAATATACAAAAATATAAAATAAATACAAAAATATAAAATAAAATAAAGTATATTAAAAATAAATTAAGTTAGAAATGGAAGTTTAAAGATTAAAGATTTTAAGTCATATTGAAATACAGTGTAAGTTTTATAGTTTATACAATATTTTCCATCATGATTATTCCATAAATTCTCTTTGAATACTTTAGAATGCAAAGAGGTTGTAGCATACGATAGAAATACAGTACTGTAATATACAGTGCGGATGTGCTCTGAGGTGACTGATGTTTGTGCTTTAGTGTGGTGTTGCTTCATTTTATGTGTGTGAGTTGTGGTGGTGTTATTTTGTGTTACTACTTAAGTGATTTATTTAATTATTAACAAAATGTGTGTATATGTGTATAGATAGATATGGACAGATATGCTTAGACATTAGCGTTAACATTAACATTAACATTGATATTGACGTTGAAAGTGCCACTTTAGTTTATATTGCCTGCTGTAGGTGGGAGGTTTGGATAGTTTGGTGTTATACAATTGATTTGAGCTAACTGGGTGCTCTCATGTTTACATCAAGTCCTCCATTCACCTTAGGGGGATGAGTTTTGTGGCAGTGGTGCACAACTGCATAAATTTTATGTGTATGCTACTATTTATGTCTAAGTTTTTGTGTCTATGCTACTTTTTATGTCTAACTTAGTTCGATGGTTCATGTGTGTGTGTGTGCGTGTGTGTGTGTGTGTGTGTGTGTGTGGGTGTGTGTGTGTATTTTCTGGGGTTAGTTTCTGTGTCTTTGGGTGAGGAGTGGGGAAGTGGGATGTCTTGGGTTAGTGGTTCCATGATGGGGGCGAGGTCTGGGTATTCTTGGCTGGCGTTGTGTGCTACTGTGCGCTGCTTGGGTGTATTTAAATTTTGGTCGCCTGTTCACTCGTGGTCTTGTCAGAATGTCTTCCATGTCTGGGCGTTTCGTTAATATGTGTCTCCCGTAGTCTGCTCTGAGTTTAGTCAGTCTGTTTTGTAACGGCTCCACGCCTGTGATGTCATATACGTCGTGACGGCGTGAGCCTTGGCAGTCTACAGATGCTGCGTAAAAGTCGTCTTTCGGCCGAGTAAAGTCGTTCTCCTACCGGTTTGTGCAAGCCCCCTCAGGGGGCTGCTGCGTAATCTATCACTGGTCTAATGTACGTCTTGTGGGTGTGGATCGCCGTTTGGTGGTCACATCCATGGAATCGTCCTTGTACTTGTCTGATTAGTCATTGTCTTTTTCTCGTCTTGTTTAGCTGGTAAGTGAGGTGTGTTTTCCAGTTTAAGTACTTGTCTAGGTACACTCCTAGGCACCTGGTTGTGTCGTTAAGTCTTAGTGGTGTGTCCCACAGCGTCAGTTGTAAGCCATTTGTGTTTTGTTGTCGTTTTTTGGTCAGAAGTCTGTGACTGAATAAAACCATTTGGGTTTTGGTTGGGTTTGGGCGGATTCTCCATTTTGCCATCCAGGTTTCTAGTCTTTGTAGGTTCTTGAGTGAGAGTGGCCACACTTTCCTATATTGCAGGAGTCACAGCTGTGTACGGCCGACCGGCATGCAGGAGATGGGAAAGGTTGGCGCGACCTTTTGTGATGATGACGGAGGCCTAACCCAACGACTCGCCGAGCTTTATTCACTGGCAGATCTCCGTAGACATTCTGCAAGCGTTTATGAATATCTGTGATGCTCTGGTTTTCCGCTAAAAGAAACTGAACGACAGCTCTCGTTGGAACGCTCCTCCGTTACAGGCGCCATTTTGAAGACTACGTGTAGCGCCGCCACCTGTCACAACTTCATGAAATTATAGGGCTGATAGGGACTGAAGCGGAAGTATTCCACGATGTTCCACAAGAAATTTCGCATTTTTTCAACAGAAATTGGTTGAGAAAAACATGTGTTGCATTACTAATTGAAAACCCCTCGTAGTTCAGGTCGGAGATGGACCTGCGATATCTCACAGCACGGCTAGGGTCCACTCACTCATGTTACCGTGACCAGGCTGTTTGCTACAGATTACCAATGTCCAAGTGTTGTTGTTTCTTCTACGTCTTTCTGGTGAGTATACTACGGACATTGACATCTTAGAAGATGACAAGGCCATATTCACAGGTCTGCAAGCAAATGATACTGACTGGACAACTACTCAGGCACCTTACCGCATCTCGATTGCCCCCATCTTAATCCCACAAAAATTTTAGGACTATCTGGATCAGCGGATCAAACATAGCAATCAACATTCCCACAATCTGATAGCTCTACAGAATCCAATCATCAGCGAGTTGGCAATCTAAGTGATGTAGTCATCAATAAGTGGGTTCCGCTGAATATAGCATACTTGAAGCAATTTGTGGTCTGTCTTCGTCATAGAAACGAGACTATTGCCAATGCTAGAGTTGGTGTTACGCAGTATCAGCACGATTTATCCTGGGAATTACTAATTTTGGGTTCGATGTGCTAGATTTTTACTAGAGTGAAGTACGCCACCACCCAATATGTTATTAATTCGAGGGAGGCTTAAAATAGTGATTTACAGTGAAGAGGCCAGAAGTAAATTGTGTCGACGTCCAACCGATACGGCAGTTATAGCCTAGCTGCGACGGGCTGCAGGCTCAATCGATGTGTGCAGCCCGGCAACCGGCGACGCTTTCGACGGCCGCCCCCGTGGCCCGAAAACAGAATCAGGAACGAGGCCAGAGGGCAGAAGTAGCAGAGCGCAGGGCGCACGCGACACCCTTCACTTCGTCCTGGCTCTGAATACCCAAGTGTCGAGACGAGTGGGCTTCTATCTGGCAAGCAGGGCTTCTACACTACTGACCATTAAAATTGCTACATCACGAAGATGACGTGCTACAGACGCGAAATTTAATCGACAGGAAGAAGATACTGTGATATGCAAATGATTAGCTTTTCAGAACATTCACACAGGGTTGGCGCCGGTGGCGACTGACATGAGGAAAGTTTCCAACCGATTTCTCATACACAAACAGCAGTTGACTGGCGTTGCCTGGTGAAATGTTGTTGTGATACCTCGTGTAAGGAGGAGAAATGCGTACCGTCACGTTTCCGACTTTGATAAAGGTCGGATTGTAGACTATCGCGATTGCGGTTTATCGTATTGCGACATTGCTGCTCGCGTTGGACGAGATCCAATGACTGTTAGCACAATATGGAATCGGTGGGTTCAGGACGGTAATACGGAACGCCATGCTGGATCCCAGCGGCCTCGTATCACTAGCAGTCGAGATGACAGGCATCTTATCCACATGGCTGTAACGGATCGTGCAGCCACGTCTCGATCCCTGAGTCAACAGGGACGACAACCATCTGCACGAACAGTTCGACGACGTTTGCAGCAGCATGGACTATCAGCTCGGAGACCAAGGGTGCGGTTACCCTTGACGCTGCATCACAGACAGGAGCGCCTGCAATGGTGTACTCAACGACGAACCTGGGTGTACGAATGGCAAAACGTCATTTTTTCGGATGAATCCAAGTTCATTTAGAGCATCATGATGGTCACATCCGTGTTTGGTGACATCGCGGTGAACGCACATTGCAAGTGTGTTTTCGTCATCGCCATACTGGCATATCACCCGGCGTGATAGTATGGGGTGCCACTGGTTACACGTCTCGATCACCTCTTGTTCGCACTGACGGCACTTTGAACAGTGGACGTTACATTTCAGATGTGTTATGACCCGTGGCTCTACCCTTCGTTCGATCCCTGCGAAATCCTACATTTCAGCAGGATAATGCACGACCGCATGTTGCAAGTCCTGTACGGACCTTTCTGGATACAGAAAATGTTAGACTGCTGCCCTGGCCAGCACATTCTCCAGATCTCTCACCAACTGAAAACGTCTGGTCAATGGTGGGCGAGCAACTGGCTAGTCACAATACGCCAGTCACTACTCTTGATGAACAGTGGTATCGTGTTGAAGCTGCATGGGCAGCTGTACCTGTACACGCCATCCAAGCTCTGTTGAACTCAATGCCCAGGCGTATCAAGGCCGTTATTACGGCCAGAGGTGGTTGTTCTAGGTACTGATTTCTCAGTATCTATGCACCCAAATTGCGTGAAAACGTAATCACATGTCAATTCTAGTATAATATATTTGTCCAATGAGTACCCGTTTACCATCTGCATTTCTTCTTGGTGTAGCAATTTTAATGGCCAGTAGTGTATTTGGTACGCTACGCGCAGAAGAACTGCTACTGTCACTGTATTCGTGTACTGTCCCATCTTAAGGTCTACCGACGAAGGTAGCTGTTTACGATATATATAAATGATGTCACGTATAATATTTGTAGCTGTATGAGGCTGCACACAGATGAGCAGTGTTTTACAGAAAGGAGATATTGTTAAAAAGTTGTTAAGGAGCGCAGAGGGACCTCCAAATGATCAGTGTCTGATACAAAGATCGGCAGCACAGTCTAAAAATAAATAAATTAATGTAATGCGCGTAAACAGACGAAAGATACGGTATCATTTATGTGATCAGAGATCGGTCGCCGGCCGCGGTGGTCTAGCGGTTCTGGCGCTGCAGTCCGGAACCGCGGGACTGCTACGGTCGCAGGTTCGAATCCTGCCTCGGGCATGGGTGTGTGTGATGTCCTTAGGTTAGTTAGGTTTAAGTAGTTCTAAGTTCTAGGGGACTTATGACCTAAGCTGTTGAGTCCCATAGTGCTCAGAGCCATTTGAACCATTTGAATAGAGATCGGTCACAGGACTCTTGTCACCACCTTCAAGTATCTAGGAATTTCTATAAAGAGTGATTTAATGTGCAACGACCTCATAAACCTATCCGTGGGGCAGGCACATGATAGATCCATGGTAAGAATACTGAGTAAATAGACTTGGAAGAGGTCGCTTGCAAAGATTTTTCTCGACGAATTCGTGAGTATTGTTGACTGTTTCGTACATTTACCAAGTTGCATTAAGGCAAGAGATGGAAAAGATTCAGAGCAGGGTTCCGCGATTCGTTACAGCTGTGCTTAGACAGCATAACAGAGTCATGGAAATACTCGGCAAACTGCAATGGGAGACGTTCCGCGAGGTGTGTACGATGCGCATTGCAGAGAGCCTCACTCGAAAAATCCCGAGATCGTCACTTTCAAAATAACACAACCAACATCCTATTGTGGGGAAGCAAGTATTTCCTTCCTTATCTTATGCTCTCTGATATTTATAAGGAGCTCTGTATTCGGTCCGCGCTGACGCTGGGTGTTGGTTTGAGAGCAGGTGTTCCCTAATGCCGCTTGCACCAAGCGCAACTACGTGACGTTACGATTCTTGGGCAGCTGTTTGACATTAGTAATAACTATTTTTATTCAAACTTTCTCTTTAATTAAGTTGAGGTAGACGAACAGAAACAACGCTTGACTAAGTTTCAAAAGGCGAAATAAGGAAGTTATATATTTGTCGATTTTTTTTTATGACAGGCATGAAACTGAGAGAGAAAGTTTAAAGTTAGCAAAAACATGAAAAATGTAAAAAACACTTTCAATATGTTTAATCTTCCCTGTATACAATTTGAAGTAAGTAAATCCAGTAAAAGTTAGTGATAGACAGAGTTTGGTATAATCTGTGTACATTACTACATTTTGATTTGAACCGACAGTTTTGAAATTTTAGTACGTTGTAAGGTCAAGAAGTTAACGATGTGGCGTGGCTTTTGACCGTTGTAACTTAAATATTTTATCTGCAGTCCACATTTGAATAGATATTTCAGAGCACACAGGCATTCGCGCACGTTTTTTGAGAAAATATATTGGTTTTATCTTATCCGATGCTTTACATTATTATTATTACTACTATTATTAGCAATACTAGTAGTATTTATTTCGTAGGCTTCATTGAAACACTCTAGTAAATCGTACAAATGTTGATACAAGTTGTTGTTATTCACTAATGCAGATACAATTCAGTTTACTAACGATTTAGTCGAACAGTTCAATAATACAGCGGCTTCACAAGGATTCGTGTAATATATTATTGTGTAAAGGGTGTTTTGCTCTTCTGTCTGTCTAATATTTATTCATTCTT
This sequence comes from Schistocerca nitens, assembly GCF_023898315.1. Classification (NCBI taxonomy): domain Eukaryota; kingdom Metazoa; phylum Arthropoda; class Insecta; order Orthoptera; family Acrididae; genus Schistocerca; species Schistocerca nitens. The sequence continues at coordinate 387,626,769 of NC_064617.1, read as the reverse complement.
TCACATATTTTCTTTCTTTCTTTGTCTTAGGTTGCTCTTCCTGCAGTCCTCTTACTGATCTTCGTTTGTAGTCTGGTTTGTGTGTCTTGCACTCTTTTGGTTTCTCTGTAATATGGAGTTCTTTCATATATTCCTTCATTTCTGTGATCCATTTGATGTTGGTCTTACTATTCCACAAGTATTCTGTTACTAATTCTGTTTTGTTGTGTTTTGTCCAAACAATGAGATGCGTTTCTTCCTGATCGTGCTCAATACTGGTTCGATTTTCCTCCAAGCTATTCTCCGTTGCCTATTTATTGATATTATTTATTTATGCATGTCCTAATTATACCTATTTTTATCTGGAATATTTTGTCAAATTTTGTTGTTTTAGGTGTTTTGAATATGGGTTCATTGCATATATTATTTCTGGATAATGTTTCAATGTTTTGATTTTGCAGCTATAGATAGGCTTATTTTGTTGTCTGTGTTTTTGGTAATGTAATTTGCTGTGTCCAGTTCTTTTTAATTCTGTTTTTCCACTTTGGTTTCTCATTTAGATTGTATGTTATGATTTCATCTAAATATTAGAATTTATCAACAGTTTTGATTTCTGGTTCTTCTATTGTAATTTTGTTTGCAAGTGGTGGACTGATTAGCATAATCTCTGTTTTTTCAAATGATATTCTAAGACTGATCTTCTGTGCTATTTCTTGTAGCTATTTGACTTATTGCCTGGTTCCTTGAACATTATTGGCTAGGCCAGCAAGATACTTTTTACTGGGCTGTACTCAGGAAAAGATCCCCTTTCAATCAGACATTATCTGATCACTGGAAAGTCCCTGATGGGAATGCAAGGATCAGCAAAAATGATAACAAGGAAGTATGTCTAGACTATTAGTAGAGAATAGTATTTCCCTCTCTAATACGAACTTGTAGCTGCTGTGACGGAGAAACTGTGGATTTGAAGGAAGACACCTGAAAGGAGTCTACGGTGGGAAGTCATATTGGGACACGGTTTTATCCAGCATTTTCAAGTGTCACAACCGTATGTGGTGCCATTATAGGGTGGGAAGCAAAAGTAATGTCGTAGTTGTACAATTAGAAGTTTATGAATATCATTTCGCAGGAGAACTGGGCCAAAACCAATTCTGTAACCTAAAAATACATGTATAGTCCCTCTGGTTATCAACACCCCATGGCGACCCTGAACACTTCTTCCAACAAACAGTTCTCACTTAATGGATATGAGGCTAAATTAAAAAAAAAATATTCGGCCCATACGGACGCTATTGACAGTCTTTCTGCCTGCCATACACAAATGGGAGAGGAGTGCGAAAATGATAGTGGCTCAATATGTTCCCTCCACCACACGCCATACGCTGGTTTGCGCAGCCAAGATGTAGGTGCAGAGCTACGACATTGGCGTCTCCTGCGTAAGGACTGGTGTCTGGATTCTGAGTCAGCCACTGCTCGGTCCCTGCAACCACCGCGGTCGCAACCTCGACATAAGCATCAGATGTTGTCGTTAATGCCATCTACCAGTATCTAGAAATTGCAGACAGTTGCTGGTCTAGTTGAAATTGACCCGCAAGGGTAGGCTACGACATTCAGATCACGGATTTACTTCAAACGTTGTACACTTTCAGTAGGGTATCATAACGTGCTAGTAGCAAGGTGTACTACTTAGGCGATTTCGAGAAAATCGCAAGGGAAGTTTTACGTGTCACTAATGTACCGGTACGTTGCGACCTCGAGCACGAGTCAGAGACAGTCATGCGGTTAGCGTTCAAGCGCCGTAATCGGTGGATCACTTGATCGAGTAACGCTCATCGTATCTTTAATTTACATTTTTTTCAACACTAGTCACGCTATTTCGTAGATATTGCATTGGAAAAGTAATATAACGAAATGACAAGTGTTTTTGCACGAACTTCTGTTGCATTTTCCGTGTTATTTGGCAGTTTATTGATTTTTATTCTTACAATAAATATTACGTGACTTATTTCCATAGCAAGTTATAAATTTTATCAAGTGCCGTCAGACGCATTCGTATTTGATTGACAGCGAACGAGAAATTATTTCTCGTGGAGATCCTGTTCAAATACACTCCTGGAAATTGAAATAGGAACACCGTGAATTCATTGTCCCAGGAAGGGGAAACTTTATTGACACATTCCTGGGGTCAGATACATCACATGATCACACTGACAGAACCACAGGCACATAGACACAGGCAACAGAGCATGCACAATGTCGGCACTAGTACAGTGTATATCCACCTTTCGCAGCAATGCAGGCTGCTATTCTCCCATGGAGACGATCGTAGAGATGCTGGATGTAGTCCTGTGGAACGGCTTGCCATGCCATTTCCACCTGGCGCCTCAGTTGGACCAGCGTTCGTGCTGGACGTGCAGACCGCGTGAGATGACGCTTCATCCAGTCCCAAACATGCTCAATGGGGGACAGATCCGGAGATCTTGCTGGCCAGGGTAGTTGACTTACACCTTCTAGAGCACGTTGGGTGGCACGGGATACATGCGGACGTGCATTGTCCTGTTGGAACAGCAAGTTCCCTTGCCGGTCTAGGAATGGTAGAACGATGGGTTCAATGACGGTTTGGATGTACCATGCACTATTCAGTGTCCCCTCAAAAAATGGTTCAAATGGCTCTGAGCACTATGGGACTCAACTGCTGAGGTCATTAGTCCCCTAGAACTTAGAACTAGTTAAACCTAACTAACCTAAGGACATCACACACATCCATGCCCAAGGCAGGATTCGAACCTGCGACCGTAGCGGTCTCGCGGTTCCAGACTGCAGCGCCAGAACCGCGCGGCCACTTCGGCCGGCCAGTGTCCCCTCGACGATCACCAGTGGTGTACGGCCAGTGTAGGAGATCGCTCCCCACACCATGATGCCGGGTGTTGGCCCTGTGTGCCTCGGTCGTATGCAGTCCTGATTGTGGCGCTCACCTGCACGGCGCCAAGCACGCATACGACCATCATTGGCACCAAGGCAGAAGCGACTCTCATCGCTGAAGACGACACGTCTCCATTCGTCCCTCCATTCACGCCTGTCGCGACACCACTGGAGGCGGGCTGCACGATGTTGGGGCGTGAGCGGAAGACGGCCTAACGGTGTGCGGGACCGTAGCCCAGCTTCATGGAGACGGTTGCGAATGGTCCTCGCCGATACCCCAGGAGCAACAGTGTTCCTAATTTGCTGGGAAGTGGCGGTGCGGTCCCCTACGGCACTGCGTAGGATCCTACGGTCTTGGCGTGCATCCGTGCGTCGCTGCGGTCCGGTCCCAGGTCGACGGGCACGTGCACCTTCCGCCGACCACTGGCGACAACATCGATGTACTGTGGAGACCTCACGCCCCACGTGTTGAGCAATTCGGCGGTACGTCCACCCGGCCTCCCGCATCCCACTATACGCCCTCGCTCAAAGTCCGTCAACTGCACATACGGTTCACGTCCACGCTGTCGCGGCATGCTACCAGTGTTAAAGACTGCGATGGAGCTCCGTATGCCACGGCAAACTGGCTGACACTGACGGCGGCGGTGCACAAATGCTGCGCAGCTAGCGCCATTCGACGGCCAACACCGCGGTTCCTGGTGTGTCCGCTGTGCCGTGCGTGTGATCATTGCTTGTACAGCCCTCTCGCAGTGTCCGGAGCAAGTATGGTGGGTCTGACACACCGGTGTCAATGTGTTCTTTTTTCCATTTCCAGGAGTGTATATTCAGTCGTACATCGCCGATTTTCGGCACCGATATTTTCGGAAATGTTGTTGTTCAAATTGCTCTGAGCACTATGGGACTTAACATCTATGGTCATCAGTCCCCTAGAACTTAGAACTACTTAAACCTAACTAACCTAAGGACATCACACAACACCCAGTCATCACGAGGCAGAGAAAATCCCTGACCCCGCCGGGAATCGAACCTGGGCGTGGGAAGCGAGAACGCTACCGCACGACCACGAGCTGCGGAGCGAAAATGTTATGTTATGCATGGTTTGCAGCCAGCACATTTTTCGAAAAGTCAACGAGCCTTTGTTTTTCCTTGGAAACTCTGAAGATTCCTTGTTCTTGCGGGAAAATTGCATTCATTCGAAGCCGTTTTAATCAATGTTTTCCGTGTCTGTGGGGCAAATATCATCCTGCAAGTTGTCATGTCGAAAGCACATCCGTCGATTGACGGTAAATTATCCTCATATTCTGACATACTGTATTAGTTGTATTATTGAATAAAGTTATGTACACCTTTATTCACGGATGTTTGACTGGGGCTTTCCAAGTCTGTCCCACGTCCTTGAAACCTGTGTCTGCACTTCAAAACGTCCAGGTGCAAGGCAGTTCTCGGCACTTTACCCAGTTGCCGGTATAAAGGATTTTGGAAATCACGACAGACATACACTTTTAGGAGAATTTTATGCGTTTGGTCGTTTACGTGTCGCGGTAATTATAAATGTAATATCTGTTGTGGTAGTAAAAATTAGCAAATAACCAAATGACATCGGAAATTCAATAAAAGTTCGTGGAAAAACACGTGTCTTTTCATCATGTTGCCCTTTAAATGTAATATGTATTAAATAATGTGACTAGAGTTGAAAAAAATATAAGTTAAAGAAAACATTAGTGGGATGAACAATCAAATTAAAAAAATGGAAACAAACAGTAAAAACAAAAAAACATTAGGGACTTTACCTAGACATAAATGGGTATAGGAAGGAGTTCAAGGCTAGGACAAATGCACTTCGAGGGGATGCCGGGGGAATACTGACAGACTCCAGTGCTATATTAAGTAAATGGAGGGCGTATTTTGAGCATCTATTAAATGTACACCAGGAAGCAGGAAATGAGCAGGCATACGAAGTACATACAGCAGAACCCCAGATACCAGAGCCAACGTTAAAGGAAGTAAGAGATGCAATCAACAAACTGAAAAACCATAAAGCACCAGGATCAGATTGCATAACTGCAAATTTAGTTAAAAATGGGGGACAGAAATTGGTGGAAATAGTTCACGAAGTGATAACTAAAGTATGGAACTCAGAGATGATACCTGAAGAGTGTCAGGAATCGATTCTGATCCCAATTTTTAAGAAGGGCGACAAAATGGATTGTAGTTATTATAGAGGGATATCGCTATTACCAGTATGTCTCAAAATTTTCTCGAATATTCTGCTAAGCAGGCTTACACCATATGTAGATGAAATTGTGAGGGATTACCAAGCTGGCTTTCGTAGGAACAGGTCAACTATAGACCAAATATTCACCCTGCGTCAAATTTTGGAAAAGAAATGGGAATACAATAAACCAGTTCATAATCTTTTCAAAGATTTTACAAAAGCATATGATTCAGTATTGCAATCAAAATTGTACAGAATTCTTTTGGAACTTGGAATACCAAAGAAGTATGTTAGACTTACAGAAGCGAGTTTGAAAAACACAAAAGCTAGAGTACGCGTGGGGAAATTGGAGTCAGAAGAATTTGTAATAAAGAACGGACTTAAGCAGGGAGATGCCCTGTCTCCGCTACTTTTTAATTTAGCCCTAAAATATATTGTACAAATGGCAGCAGATAATTAAGAGGGTGTGGAGTTAAATGGAAATATTAAGATATTAGGGTATGCAGATGATCTAAACATCATTAGCGATAGGAAAGAATCTGTAACAGCAAATGTGAATGCGTTAATCAAGGCTAGTGAAGATGTAGGTCTAAGGATAATTGGAGACAAAACTAAATACCTGGTTACTACTGGAATGCCAACAACAGTAGATCAGGAAATGTTAAGAGTTGGAGACATGCAGTTTGAAAAAGTGAACACAATTAAGTATATAGGCGTGGACATCACTTCGAGAAATGAGATTGAATCCGAACTGAAGAAGAGATTACGGGCGGGAAATGTGTGCTACTTCTCACTGAATTGATTACTTTCATCACCGATATTGTCTACGAATTTAAAGATTAGAATATACAAAACTATTATTCTACCAGTATGCTGTATGGGTGTGAGACTTGGTCTCTCACTGTGCAAAATGAAAACAAACTTTTGAGGAAAATTTTCGGAGCAAAAAGGTATGACATTAGTGGAGAGTGGCGAAAACTGCATAACGAAGAGGTTCACGAACTCTATTCAACCCTGACATAATCAGTATTATTAAATCACGTAGGCTGCGATGGGCCGGTCACGTAGCTCGAATGGATGAGGGCAGGGCAGCGCGCAGAGTACTGGTAGGGCACTTAGAGGGAAAACATCCTGTGGGGAGGTGGGAGGACAATGTGAAGGCTGATTTGAGGAGCCTGGGTATTGAAGGTGAATGGAAGGAAATAGCCTAAGACAGGGACAGATTGCGAAAATACGTTGCTGCGGTAATGGACTCTCGAGTTCGGTATGACCAGTGAGTGTGTGTGTGTGTGTGTGTGTGTGTGTGTGTGTGAGTGATTCGATCCAGCGATCCACCAATTACGGAGCTTGAACGCTAACCACAGGACCGCCGCCCGCTTGTGCTCACGGTCGCAATGCTATGGTACATTACTGATGCGTAAGACTTCCCTTGCGACTTTCTCGAAATCGTCTAAGTAGTGTGCCTTACTACTTACACATAATGTTGTCCTAACGGACTATTAAAAATGTACTAAGTCTGAAGTAAATCCATGATCTGAACGTCGTCGGCATTCCCAGGTCAGATGGTGATTCGTTTCTACGGGCATCTCGAGCAGCTGTATTAGGTAGTCCAGTTGGTACCATTGGTTGTAAATACTTCAAAACACAGAGCAAGGTATTGTACTGAGTATGTGAAGATGGTTTCTTTGAAACATACATGAATGATTTTTTCCTTGCCGCCCGGGGTGGCCTAGCGGTTCTAGGCGCTGCAGTCTGGAACCGCGCTACCGCAGCGGTCGCAGGTTCGAATCCTGCCTCGGGCATGGATGTATGTGATGTCCTTAGGTTAGTTAGGTTTAAGTAGTTCTAAGTTCTAGGGGACTGATGACCCCAGATGTTAAGTCCCATAGTGCTCAGAGACATTTGAACCATTTCTTGCTCAACCCCTTTCTGCCACTTATATTATTATTATTGATTTAATATCTTTCCTCGAGCAGAACTGCAATATGAATTTGTAAGTAACTATCGGGATTGTCTAATGAAGAGAAGACAGGAATTTTTGAGAACCCGGAAGGTTTTTTGGAACGCTATTGGAACAGACCTTGATAGTATGTCTGGCAAGGTTGCGTGCCTCGGAAAATCTCAGTTATAAAAACCCAGAGGATATAGACAACACCTGGTAACGTTTAGAGGAAGCTGAATATTGACACCCATCAGGAGTATAGCATATTTTGGGATAAACATTTTTGTTCAGATCAGTCAGTACCACCTTTCCACGAAAGACTGGAGCGGGGGCCTGGAACCCTGAGGTTTGGATGACTCGGTGTTGGCCTTAGCTCATGCCTTCTGACGTAATTTGAAGTTTAGGAATTATTTACATAATTAGTTTACAGTTAATAAAATACTCTGCAAATCTGTTGCCAATTCATATTTATTTTTGGACTTGACCCTAGTTTCGATACCGCTAAGGTTATCTTCAGGAGAACGAAGAGTTACGTGGATTGCACTATATAAAACATGTTGAGGCGCTCAACTCACGTCCACACACTATGATTACAATCCATTAAAACTGTAAGATTAAAAACGGATATGGCTATTGAATAGACAAACTTCAAATTTCGCTGACAGTTATGCTGCCACGAGAGATTTACATAGTTCCTAACTTAAATATTTATTTAATTGTTTTAAAAATTTGACTCAAGATTATACTTCTTAATGAGCAGATTATGATGGCATTTAAAATTTTCAATTTCGGTCAATAATTACATGAATTCTGGAAAATCAAATTTTTGTTGCCCCTGGAAGGCGTTGGACAGGCAATCTCTCACGCAGAATAAGTGACCGGTTTAACCATTTTGTGAAATAGGTGACACTGGTTAGTGCGTGTCATTTTGGAAAATTCTGTTGTTGTTTTCCGCCAGCGATAATTCCTGTATTGCGGATTGGAAAGTTGTAGGAATTCCGAAAAATTTTTCAGAACTGGTGAAGGGGAAAAACTATTTTGCACTTTCATGAAGTTACCACCGACTGCCAGTGATCAATGTTCAGATCATATTTAACTTCTGGTAGAACTACTATTTTATAAATCTTAGGCGTGCTAGTTACAGTCGATTCATTATCGCTGACTAGCGGGTAAAGTTGGTATATAAAAGTCGATATCCTTTATCACGTAAGTGAGTAATATTCTCCTTAAAAGTTAACCTCTTCTCGAGAAGTTTACCTAAATGCTTAATAGTATCTTTGCATACAACTGAAGATCATTAAATCTAATACTAACATTATCACTCATTACCTTGCAAGAAAACAGTACGGCTTGTGTTCTACTACTATCAACTGGAGATGATGTGGGTTTCTGAAGACGTATAAATTATTTGAGCTGCTCTTGTAAAGAGCAGTACGAAGCGCGAGGTGTGACAGAAACGTCATAGTCTACGTCTTACAGTACAAGGAAGAGTCGATGGCGACCACGCTTGTCATAAGCTAAGTCATTATTATGCTCACCACTGCAGCCGCGTGTATGAGGACGAAGTGTATAAAATCGTTAAATATTTTGGAAACTGTAAGCACCTGGATCACACATCCGCCCCCAACAGTTAAGGCACCACGTGCAGGGCGACTTTCACGTGTCAACTGACCACACCTTGCGTTTACGCGCTGTGGCGCCCCTGGACTGTGTCCTGTGTGGGCTATTGGAACACGCTTGTCATTAGCGGACGTTTACGTTTATGTTTCGGAGCCAAAACTGCTTGTGCGTGTGCGTGCACTGTCTGCTATGCAGTTCGGCGGTCATTTCTCTAGGATAAGGACATTTCACAGTGGGTGTCAACGGAGCGTCTCCGTGAAATGTTGGTAAGTGCGCGCTAGGAGAAAAGGCAGCAGGACGTCGCGTTTCTTACTCCATCACTGAGCGGCGAAAAGTGGGATTAGAGGGGCCATCCTACAAATGATATTCAAGTTTATTAATGGGCAACACAAAATTCATAGTGAATGTCCTAACAAATGAAATATGGTAAATTCACTGATGAGAACTAAAAGTGTAGGAAAAATGACGTCCAAATATTTCAAAGAATCAACATTTCCTTGAGGAAATATATGACAGAACTCATGGGATATCCCCTAATGCCATGTCAGGCCACCTTTTTCTCGGTGTAGTACAGCAACTCGATGTGACATGGCCTCAATATGTCGTTGGAAGTCCCCTGCAGAAATACTGAGTGATGCTAACTCTATAGCAATCAGTAATTGTGAAAGTGTTGCCGGTGCTGGAGTTTGTGGACGAATTGACCTCTCGATTACGTACCATATATGTTCCATGGGATCCACATCAGGCGGTATGGGTGGCCAATTCATTCTCTCGACTTGTCCACAATATTCTTCAAACTAGTCTCGAACAACTGTGGCCCGGTGACATGGCGCATTGTCCTCTATAAAAATTGCATCGCTGTGAAGGAAAAGGGAGTTCGCGATTGGCTGCAAATAAGCATCTCCAGTCATGTTGTTGTTGTGGTCTTCAGTCCTGAGACTGGTTTGATACAGCTCTCCATGCTACTCTATCCTGTGCAAGCTTCTTCATCTCCCAGTACCTACCGCAACCTACATCCTTCTGAATCTACTTACTGTATTCATCTCTTGGTCTCCCTCTACGATTTTTACCCTCCACGCTGCCCTCCAATACTAAATTGGTGATCCCTTGATGCCTCAGAACATGTCCTACCAACCGATCTCTTCTTCTAGTCAACTTGTGCCACAAACTTCTCCCCAATCCTATTCAATACCTCCTCATTAGTTATGTGATCTACCCATCTAACCTTCAGCATTCTTCTGTAGCACCACATTTCGAAAGCTTCTATTCTCTTCTTGTCCAAACTATTTATCGTCCACGTTTCACTTCCATACATGGCTACACTCCAAACAAATACTTTCAGAAACGACATCCTGACACTTAAATCTATACTCGATGTTAACAAATTTCTCTTCTTCAGAAACCCTTTCCTTGCCATTGCCAGTCTACGTTTTATATTCTCTCTACTTCGACCATCATCAGTTATTTTGCTCCCCAAATAGCAAAACTCACTTACTACTTTAAGTGTCACATTTCCTAATCTAATTCCCTCAGCATCACGCGACTTAATTCGACTACATTCCATTATGCTCGTTTTGTTTCTCTTGATGTTCATCTTATATCCTCCTTTCAAGACACTATCCACTCTGTTCAACTGTTCTTCCAAGTCCTTTGCTGTCTCTGACAGAATTACAATGTCATCGGCGAACCTCAAAGTTTTTATTTCTTCTCCATGGATTTTAATACTTACTCCGAATTTTTCTTTTGTTTTCTTCACTGCTTGCTCAATATAAAGATTGAATAACATCGGGGATAGGCTACAACCCTGTCTCACTCCCATCCCAACCACTGCTTCCCTTTCATGTCCCTCGACTCTTATAACTGCCATCTGGTTTCTGTACAAATTGCAAAAAGCCTTTTACTCCCTGTATCTTACCCCTGCCACCTTCAGAATTTGAAAGAGAGTATTCCAGTCAACATTGTCAAAGGCTTTCTCTAAGTCCACAAATGCGAGAAACGTAGGTTTGCCTTTCCTTAATCTAGCTTCTAAGATAAGTCATAGGGTCAGTATTGCCTCACGTGTTCCAATATTTCTACGGAATCCAAACTGATGTTCCCCGAGGTCGGCTTCTACCAGTTTTTCCATTAGTCTGTAAAGAATTCGCGTTATTTATTTTGCAGCCGTGACTTATTAAACTGATAATGTGGTAATTTTCACATCTGTCAACACCTACTTTCTTTGGGATTGGAATTATTATATTTTTCTTGAAGTCTGTCTCCAGTGATATAGGTTCATATATATCAGAGGACACTGTCCACTCCATGTCAACAGAGCCCACACCATTATGGAGCTACTAGCCCTTTGCACAGTGCCTTGTTGACAACTTTGGTCTGTAACTACGCGGAAACTGAACCACACTGGAACACTACCATCAGCTCTTACCAAATGAAATCGGGACTTATCTGACCAGGTCACCGTTTTCCACTCACCTAGGGTCCAATCTATGTGGTCACGAGCTCAGGAAAGGCTCTGCAGGCGATGTCGTGCTGTTAGCAAAGGTACTCGCGTCGATCGTCTACCACCGAAGCCCATTAACACCACATTTCGCCGCACTTTCCTAACGGGTACGTTAGTCGTACGTCTCAAATTGATTTCCACGTCTATTTCTCGCAATGTTGCTTGTCCGTTAGTACTGACAACACTAGGCAAACGCCGCTGGTCTCGCTCGTTAAGTGAAGGCCACTGCGTTGTCCGTAGTGAGAGGTAACGCCAGAAATTTGGTAATTCCGCCGCACGGTTGACACTGTGGATGTCGAAATTTGGAATTCCCTACCGATTTCCAAAATGGAATGTCGCATGCTCTAGCTCCAACAACCATTCGGCGTTCAAAGTCTACAACTCCACTCGTGCGGCAATAATCACACCAGAAAACTTTTCACGTAAATTACCTGAGTACAAATGACAGCTCCACCAGGGCACTGCACTTTTATATCTTGTGCACGCGATACTGTCGCCATCTGTATACGTGTAATCACTATCCCATGACTTTTGTCACCACACTGTGGATAGAAACACATCAAACACTATTCGCAAAGAAGTAAAAAGTACTTCATACCTCGTGTTTTGTTTTGTTTCCGAGTGTCAATTAACATCCAAAACATATTTTCTCTGCTACAGTCCTGAATCTTTCACTGTTGAAATAATGTTAATTTAAAAACTTTTTGTATAGTTACATTTCAATTTATGCACAGTGCAGACTTTTTCTTCGTCCAGCTATTGTAAAATCTAATTCAATATTTGCATACAGATATTTGGTCTCTCTTGTGGGAGAACTCTCATAGGAAAAATATCAGGTCGTCTTGCAACATTCGCAAGGTGTCACGAAAACAAACCAATCAATGAAATGAACATTAAGAAGACACAGAACTATAAAATCCATTACCGTAGCATGAGTTGAGTGCTGCCAGAATTGTATAACTTCTTTTTGCATCTACATGGCTACCCTTTAAGTAACAATGAAAGGCAGGCAGTGGCAAGCGCACCCATCGGCCTAGCCGGGGCAAGGCGTGTAGTCAGGTTGTAAGTAGGCTGTTTAGGTTTTTATGTTGGTAATGCCACGTAGCGCTCTGTATGAAAATCACTGACTGTGCTGTTTCAGTCTGTGGCTGATTTGCATTGTTGGAATATTTGCTATTGTAGTGTTGGGCAGTTGGGTGTGAACAGCGCGTAGCGTTGCGCAGTTGGAGGTGAGCCGCCAGCAGTGGTGGATGTGGGGAGAGAGATGGCAGAATTTTGAGAGCGGACGATCTGGACGTGTGTCCGTCAGAAAAAGGAAATTTGTAAGACTGGATGTCATGAACTGATATATATATAATGACTTTTGAACACTATTAAGGTAAATACATTGTTTGTTCTCCATCAAAATCTTTCATTTGCTAACTATGCCTATCAGTAGTTAGTGCCTTCAGTAGTTAGAATCTTTTATTTAGCTGGCAATATTGGCGCACGCTGTATTGCAGTAGTTTGAGTAACGAAGTTTTTTGTGAGGTAAGTGATTCATGGCCGGCCGCGGTGGTCTAGCGGTTCTAGGCGCTTAGTCCGGAACCGCGCGACTGCTACGGTCGCAGGTTCGAATCCTGCCTCGGGCATGGCTGTATGTGATGTCATTAGGTTAGTTAGGTTTAAGTAGTTCTAAGTTCTAGGGGACTGATGACCACAGATGTTAAGTCCCATAGTGCTCAGAGCCATTTGAACCATTTTTAAGTGATTCATGAAAGGTATAGGTTATTGTTAGTCAGGGCCATTCTTTTGTTGGGATTATTGAAAGTCAGATTGCGTAGCGCTGAAAAAAATATTGTGTGTCAGTTTACTGGTGATCAGCATAAGTAAAGAGAGAAATGTCCCAGTACGTTCAGTTTTGCTCAGCTGTTTGAAAATCAAATAACGTAAGAGGTTTACCAGCATTGTCATTCTTAATTTTTCTAAGGGGATGTTTCAAGGTGTTGATTTAAATATTGGTTTTTAACAAAGTCGAAAATGGAACTTTTTTATTGCTACTTACAACTCACCAATTGTCTCCCAAAATATTACAAATAATCAGTACCGGCCCGTCTAGGACCCCCTCCCTACAAACTATCATATGTGTACCCTTAGTCAGATTGTTCACAGAAAATCTTTCAAGACTATTTGTCAACCGTTCCGCTCTTGGATAGCATATGGGAAAAATGAACCTTTCCATACGAGCTTAGATTTCTCTTATTTGATTAAGGTGGTCACTTCTCCCTATGTATGTGTCAGACGATAAAATATTTTCAAATTCAGATGAGAAAGTTGGTGACTGAAATTTCGTAAAAACATCTCACCGTAACGAAAAGTGTCCCCAACCCACGTACCACATCCGTAACACTCTCTCCCGTATTTCGCAAGAATACAAAACCAGTACGCCCATTCTGAACTTTTTAAACGTCCTCCGTCAATCCTATCTGGTAAAGAATCAATACAACGCAGCAATACTCTGGCAGAAGACGATCAAGAGTAGTGCAGCAAGTCTCTTTACTGAATTTGCTGCCTTTTCTAAGTATTGTGGCAATAAGACGCAGTCTTTGGTTTGCCTTTCCGACAACGTTATCTTCGTTATGGTTCCAATTTAAGTTGTTTGTACTTTTAGTCTCTAGCTATTGAGTTTAATCGACAGCCTTTAAAATTTAATTGTTTATCGCCTAACGGAATTTTGTTAGCACTCGTGAGGAGTACGTCACACTTTCAGTTGCTTAGGGTCGATTGACATTTTCCTCATCATACTGACATCTTGTCTAAATCACTTCGTAATTAGATTGGATGTTCTGATGGCTTTATTATATGGTAAACGACATATTAACTGCAAGCAGTCTAAGAGATCTGCTCAGATTGCCTCCGATATCGTTTAAGTAGATTGAAAAGAGCAGAGGGCCTGTAACACATCCTTGGTGAACCCCAGATGTCACTTCGGTTTCGCTAGAATCGTTAGATGATTTCCCACATTTCTGACGGGAAATCACGAATCCAGCTGCACAACTGAGACGATACTCCATATGCACGTAACTCCCGAACCTAGCGAACGATACCATCATCCCCCGTTTCCGCGTAGAGCAATGTTCTGCATACTCAGTATTTTAGAACAGAAGCCTCCGCACAGTCAGTCGATCACTAAAGTCATCGACACTCTCGCGAAGTGATTGGCGGTCGACTTACCCGGGGGAACGTAATGCACGCCGACAACCTGCACTTCATTTCTCTACAACAAACTCCCTCCCGCAAAAGTGGCTGAAAACATCTACCGCCAGAGTTGCTTTTCATCACACCAATACTTAATGCTTGCTCGTGCATGGAACACTTCTCCAAATCATGGAAAAGAGTCAGAATAATAAATCTGTGAACACGTAAAGGCGTGGGGCCAGGATTTGGTTCTGGGGTGGGTCAAAGTTACTGTCTCTCCACCCTCACCCCTCAGCCCCCACCCCCCTCCCTTTCCAACGCAAATAATATCTGCGGTCGTCCACGTTTTTAACGAGACACAGATGTCTACGATTTTAATAATAACAGCAATAAAATATATAACATGTTTTAATGCTTTAGCTTTAGCATAGCATCCAAGAAATTGTAATTGAGAGAAATATTGCAAGTATTCTAATACCTATAATAGCAACAAACTCAGACAATTTTAACAATATAAAATCAAAGTGTGCACTCCCCATTGCCATTATTTCGCTTGGCACTACGCAGGTAAACGCAGTTCTGAAGATTGTTGCTATGCGAGCCTGTAAGCGAGGGCAATGCTGTTCCTATAAGTCGTCTCCACCTACATTCGGGAGCTGGCTGTTTTTGTGGAGGGTCCTTTCCTTTATGTTTTCCCTTGTTCAATTTCCTCTGGTTTGTCGCTTTTACCTGTGGACTAGCTCCTCGACTTGATGACCGCCTGGATTCGGCTAGGAAGTGAGTCCACGAGGTTATGCAGATACGTCGCATCCACGTTAAGCCACTCGCTGACGATTTGATCGCAGAGTTCCATCAAACTGCGGGGATACTGGTGTTAGCGTAATACCCACCAGTCCAACTTGGCCAACAGAATTTCTTTGGGGCTCAATTCAGGCGATTCTGCAGGCCAGTCGAGATGTAATAAGGTGAGGGAATGTTCCGAAAACTGGTGACATATTCTTTTGGTTCGATGAGCTCTGCTGTTATCAATAGCATACTCATCATGCAGGTAATGAAAGGCAATACTTGATCGTTCAGAAGTTTTAAATAAACATGATGGTTCATGTTAGTGGTCACCTCACCAAGCGGGCCCAATTTATGACAAGAAAAACATTCCCGAAATATCACAGACCCACTGCGATTTTGTCATATGATGACATGGTTGCAGACCATGGCTGTTCTTTGAAGACAAATGTTGATGGTGTTGAGACAACAACCAGCCACAAATTTATTTTAAGTTTCTTTATTCAAAGGGTACCGTTACCAGTTTCGAATCATTACGATTCATCGTCAGACGGCTTTCATGCTTTCATTACAACATGTGCTGCGTTTTTTACTGATTAGTTATCCTAAAATATAAATAATACCTAATTATAAGCACGTCACAAAGATGGTTGAGTTATAGATTTGCTTTGGGATGTGACTCACGTGAAATGTCGGTTTGGAGTACTTGTTTTCATAGTTTTCGTCCAGCAGACAACGTTTGTAGTTTTCGCCGCATTCACATCATTGCACACATAAACTTGCATAATTGAGCGCTTCAAATTTGTCACTGAATGCACTTCCACCACACTTCTATCGTTGCACACGTAAATTTGTGTCACTGAGCACTTCAGCTTAGTCACAGAACACACTTCTAACATGCACCGCATGTTTTGATAGATACATAGCGTTTACAAACATATGAGTGTCAAACATGTAGCATCTTTGTAATATTACGATATATCATAGCATCTTTGACAGTCATATGTTTGTAAACACTATGTATCTATCAAAACATGCGGTGCATGTTAGAAGTCTGTTCTGTGAATAAACTGAAGTGCTCAGTGATACAAATTTACGTGTGCAACGATAGAAATGTGGTGGAAATGCATTCAGTGACAAATTTGAAGCGCTCAATAAAGCAAGTTCGTATGTGCAATGATGTGAGTGCGGCGGAAACTACAAAAGTTGTCTGCTGGACGAAAACTATGAAAACAAGTACTGCAAACCGACATTTCTCACGTGAGTCACATCCCAAAGCAAATCTGTAACTCAACCGTCTTTGTGACGTGCTTATAATTATGTATTATTTATATTTTAGGATAACTAATCAGTAAAAAACGCAGCACATGTTGTAATGAAAGCATGAAAGCCGTCTGACGATGAATGGTAATGATTCGAAACCGGTAACGGCACCCTTTCGATAAAGGAACTTAAAATAAATTTGTGGCTGGTTGCTGTCTCAACACCATCAACATCTGTGATCACAGACCCATCTCCGGATTGAACGTGACCTTGCACCCATTCAGAATGGAATGCTTGATCTGGCCGGCTTTCTGTACGACCTCCGTCATTTGAATATAGGCAAAAATGTTATTCGTCAGACCACATTACGTTCCGCCAGTCAGCTACTGTCCACATTCAATGACGAAGACGCGCAGCATTGTGTGCCATTGTGAGCGATGGCCTCTTGCGAGCCGAACGACTCCAAATACGCATTGCATGCAGTTCCCGTCGCAATGTTCTCTCGCTGACAGGTTGAGATAGGCCTTCATTCATGCCTGCAGCGATTCCCATCAGGTTTGGAAGCAATTTTGATTCACAGACCGTGAAAAGCGTCTCCGGTCCTTCTCAGACAGGTCATTTTTCCGACACAATTCTGACGCCTTGTTTCCTGGTCACATGTGTTACACCTCTGCTTGTACACACGTTGAACAATCCATCGCGAAACACCAACAAATCCAGCAACTTCACAGACCGTGTGAACATGGGCACGGCCAAACACGAGCGCCCCTTTTTGCCACTGTCTCACGCATGTTTGCGTAGAATGCCCACATGAAACATAAATGTCTCCTAATCGCTACTGCCTTATGCTCCGCAGAGGCACAGCGGGCGCGGTTGAGCACGTTACTCGATCGCTGCGCCTTCTGTAAAGGCTTCACGATTCATCTGCGCGTGCGCACTGGAGTAGTCAATTTTTCGTGCGGTGAAACTAGCAAGTAGGGTCGTCTGGGAAGATGGGCGTTCAGCAGATGGAGATGCAGCTGTAGACAAGAATGTCACACTGAGGTCGTACTCCAATCCACGTAAGCGTGCCGTCATACAATCAACTGAAAAGTATCCTGTGTTAAACATTTTCGAGACCTAGCTGTCATGTTATTTTATGCTATGAAAGTTAATTGTGTAGTCTGGAAATTGGTATATATACTCTAAGGTGACAAAAGTCATGGTATAGCGATATCCACATATACAGATAGCGGTAGTAAGGCCTATACAAGGTATAAAAGGGCAGTGTATCGGCGAGTTGTTATTTGTACTCTTACGGATTTGTACTTTTACGGATGACAATGCGCGATGGCACCGGGCCACAATTGTTGGCGACTTGTTTGGAAATTCGACCGAATGATTTGTTGGCCACCTAGATCGCCCAGCGTGAATCCCATCGACCATTTATGAGGCTTAATCGAGAGGTCACTTCTTGCACAGAATGCTGCACCGACAGCACTTTCGCCATTATTTTATTTATCTCATTTACACGTCAAGTTCCGTAGGAACAAATTGAGGAGCAAATCTCCGAGGTCATGGAACGTGTCAGTACATGAAATTACAGCATAAAAGTAATAACAGATAAAAATAAATGTTTATGAAACCGAAAAAGGTCACGCCTTAAGTTTAAGTAAACACAATCAACAATACAATAAAAATCGGCTTAATTTTTGAAGTAACTCCTCGACAGTGGCCCATGAGGAAACTCTTCAATTTAGATTTGAAAGCGCGTGAATTACTGCTTAGATTTTTGAATTCGAGTGGTAGCTTATCGAAAGTGGATGCAGCAGTATACTGCACACTTTCTTGCACAAGAGTTAAGGAAGTCCGATCCAAATGCAGGTTTGATTTCTGCCGAGTATGAACCGAGTGAAAGCTGCTTATTCTTGGGAATAAGCTAATATTGTTAACAAGGAATGATAGTAAGGAATATATATATTGAGAGGCCAATGTCAAAATAGCCAGACTCGTGAACAGGGGTCGACAAGAGGTTCGTGAACTTATACCACTTATTGCCCGAACCGCCCGTTTCTGAGCCAAAAATATCCTTTTAGAATGGGAAGAGTTGGTTCAAATAGCTCTAAGCATTATGGGACTTAACACCTGAGGTCATCAGTCCCCTAGACTTAGAACCACTTAAACCTAACTAACCTAAGGACATCACACACATCCGTGCCCGAGGGTGGATTCGAACCTGCGACCGTAACAGCAGCGCGGTTTCGGACTGAAGCGCCTAGAACCGCTCGGACACAGCGTGGGAAGGGTTACCCCAAAATATAATACCATACGACATAAGCGAATGAAAATAAGGAAAGTTGACTAATTTTCGTGTCGAGCGATCACTCACTTCTTATACCGATCGAACACTAAAAATGGCAGTATTAAGTCTTTGAACAAGATCCTAAAAGTGGGCTTTCCACGACAGCTTACTATCTATCTGAACACCTAGGAATTAGAACTGTTCAGTTTCACTAATCATATGCCCGTTCTGTGAAATTAAAACGTCAGGTTTTGTTGAATTGTGTGTTAGAAACTGAGTCTTACTGTGATTTAGCGTTAGCTTATTTTCTACAAGCCATGAACTTAGGTCATGTACTGCACTATTTGAAACCGAGCCAATGTTGCATACAACGTCCTTTACTACCAAGGTACTGTCATCAGCAAACAGAAATATTTTGGAGTTACCCGTAATACTAGAGGGCATATAATTTGTATAAACAAGGAACAGGAGTGGCCCCAACACTGATCCCTGGGGCAGCCCCCACTTGACAGTACCCCACTCAGACACCACATCATAGCAGTTATCAACATTGTGAATAATGACCTTTTGCTGCCTATTGTTAAAGTAAGAAGTGAACCAATTGTGAACTACTCCCCGTATTCTGTAATGGTCCAACCTCTGGAGCAATATTTTGTGATAAACACAATCAAATGCCTTAGTTAAATCACAAAATTTGCCAAGCGTTACAAACCTTTTGTTTAGCCCATCCAGAACCTCACAGGGAAAAGAGAATATAGCATTTTCAGTTGTTAAACGACTTTTAAAGCCGAACTGTACATTTGATAGCAAATCGTGTGATTTGAAATGATCAATTATCCTTACATATATAGCCTTTTCAATAACTTTTGCAAACACTGATGGCATAGAAATAGGTCTAAAATTATCTACATTATTCCTTTCCCCCTTTTTATAAAGCGGCTTTACTACTGAGACAGCAGGGCTCAATATTTCGGCAGAAAACTTCCAACTGCTTACTGAGTCCCTACCACGTCGAGCTGCTTGCCGGACAAAACGGGATACGACACGATATTAGCAAGTGCGCCATGAGTTTAGTCCCCCGAGTGTAAAAAAATATGCCCTGGATCCGAGCCTGACCACGTCTTTCGCCAAACCTATAGGCAACTATTGATCATATCTTGTGGGACATATTTGAAGGGTGTTTCACTGGGTAGCAGTTCGTGTGTCAGACACTGGAGACCGCTTTATTCGATGGGCAGCACAACAGTAGCCTGTGTGTGACAAGGCGAAGCGAGACGAGGCCGCCAGCGAACAAAGCGGGCGCCTCTGGTACGATGAGGTCACGCAGCCAGTGCCGGCTTGAACGTCGCAGCGCACGCACACCGCTAGACGAGATTCACGTGGCCACTGACACGGCGTAGCACTAGCCAGCGTCTGACTCACACAGCAAGTGTCTTTTTATTGTCCAGGGAAACGGCCTGCGGGTGTATCACACCTAGCAACGGGGCTTCG
The DNA here is from genome assembly GCF_023898315.1 of Schistocerca nitens. NCBI lineage: Eukaryota > Metazoa > Arthropoda > Insecta > Orthoptera > Acrididae > Schistocerca > Schistocerca nitens. The sequence goes on along the minus strand of NC_064617.1, from coordinate 387,606,599 downwards.
CTAGGCTACTTTCCAATCCTGTACGCCGCATATCAAATCCTACGGGTTGCTCACAATTCTAGTGCTGTTTTGTTGCTTACTTAAGTACACAGATCTTAGCGGTAGTTGCGTATGAAAGCCAGTGTTGATGTCCACACTACTGAACAGCTGTCTGTTTACAGTGTCTCGCGATGTGGTTAAGCAGATTATTTGTGTATGCACGTCGAGCTTTTCATGGACAGGTCTGAAATACCGACGAATCAGCCTTCTCCAGACAAACTTCCAGTGGTATAAATATTTCTGCTGTTTTTGAAACTTCCTAAAAGGTTAAAGATTTGTTCTTCGCTTCCATTTCCTAGAAATGTGTATTATGAAACTTCTTTATTTAAATGAGTGTATCTGTACTTAAATTGCAGAATGACTGTGAAGATGAAACTTCCACGTTATTTGATTCTGAAACATCTGAGTAAAACTGAACGCACGGTGCCTACTTTCTGTTTACTTTTTCTTGTCATCTCAACACTGATCTACAATATTCTAGCGCAACGCAATCTGACTGATCGAAAATAAATAAATAAATAAATAAACCTGAATAATTACTTCAAAAGAATGGCCCTGACTAAAAAGAAATCTTAACAATAACCTGTACATTTCATTGAGCACTTACCTCACAAAAATCTTCATTACGCGAACTACTGCAATACAGCGAGCGTCAATACTGCCAGCTAAAACTACGAATAGGCAAGTGGTTAGCAAAGAAAAGATTTTGTTGCAAACCAAATAATGTATTTTTTACCTTAATAATGTGACATACAGTGCAAACACGAATATAAATCGCCATTGACATCTAGTACAAAGGTATATAATCATGAATAATATTGAATCTCCAAGTCGAACATGTACAGATCGTTAGCCTACGCTAACACTTCAGACTTCTACCCTCCGTCAATACTAACTTCTCACATCTAACATCCATCACTACTGGCTGTTCACCTCCAACTGCCCAACAGTACTTCCATCACTGCTGGCGACTAACTTCCAACTGCCCAACACTACTGGCGATTAACAACTTCCAACAACGAGTCCAACCAGCCACAGAGTTTCTTACAAAGAAAGCGAAGTCAGAGATCCAATGCAAAGCGCTACACAGCGCTGCCAACACAAAAGCAGCCCACTTACAATTATGGATTTTACATAGTTAATTCAGAATTTTAAATTAGTGCAATAGAAATGTTTTGACGCAGCAATGGAGTAAAACGAACAATGAAAGAAATAAAAATTGAACATGGAAAGTAGTAATTCATAAAAAACAAGATTTCGATTTCACTTACGAGTAGTCTTTCAGTTCCATATTAATGGAGGTATTCTCTGTTGGAGGTTCGTTGTGACTGGGTATTTCCGTGGATCCGACTCTGTGTAGACCAGGGGAGTTAAATACAGTCATGAAGGCCCTGAGGTAAGAACACGAAGTGGGGACCCTTGCCCCTCTTACAAGCCCGCTACCACTCCACACCACTGCCAGTTCAATGAAACGTCGCCCACACATCGTCTTTCACAACCACCTCCCCGGTGCCTCCTCTTACCCGCAAAACATACGCATTATATTAGGCTATTATCCCAGCTACTCTCCTCCCACTTGAGACAGAAACTAAAATTAGTAAGAAAACGTTTTTAAAAGTTACCTTATTTTGAATGTTGGCAGCTGAGACACATCATGAACACATGATAGTCTCATACATTCTTAATTATACACGAGGGAGAAAAAAAAAGACACGCACACGAATCAATTATCAGAATGGGGCAGAAATCAGTAGATGTGATGTACACATAAACAAATTATTACAAATTCAGAAAAACTGAATGATTTATTGAAGAGAAAGAGCTTCGCAAATTGAGCACAAGTCAATAATCAATAACGCGGTGGTCCACTGCTGGCCGTTAAGCAAGCAGTTTTTCGGCGTGGCACTGATTGACAGAGTTGGTGCATGTTCTCCTGACGGATAGCGCGCCAAATTCTGTACAACTGGCGCGTTAGATCATCAAAATCCCGAGCTGGTTTGAGGGCCTTGCGCACAATGCTCCAAATGTTCTCAGTTAGGGAGAGATCGGCCGACATGGCTGGCCGAGGTAGGGTTTGGTAAGCACGGAGACAAGCATCAGAACCACTCACCGTGTGAGGCGGCCGTTGTCCTACTGAAATGTAAGCCCCTGGATAGTTAACTATGAATGGTAACAAAACGGGGCGTAGAATGTCGTCAACGTACCGCCGTTCTGTAACGGTGCCACGTATGAGAACTAAAAGGATCCTGCTATCAAAAGAAATGACACTCCAGACTATCACTGCTGGTTGTCGGGCCGTCTAGTGGGCGACAGTGAGGTTGGTTTCCCGCCGCAGTCAGGGGCATCTCCAGACCCGTCTTCGGCCTGGAATCTCAATGACCGAAGTACAGTTGTCTTCAGTGATGAGTCCCGCTTCAAACTGAGGCCCGATGACCAATGATGTTCGTACCCTTGATTTGGGTGAAGGACGTAAATTATTTGCATAGCTTTACATCAGAACGATTTAGCATAAAAAATAATCATTATGTCCCAAGAGGGAGTTAGATCGACACGTGTTATACTCAAGGGTTTTATCTCATTCGTTCTGCTCGAAGAGTGGAAGGACGCGCGAACAGCTTCAACAACTCCGACATCTAGAAGTGCAGGATACGGAACTCGGTGAGGAGTGGTTACTTATTCAGGGCAGAATTCATAAGATTCCTATAGCTTGACAACTGAAAAGCTCTACTGGCAATGCCTTGAATTAATGTTATCACTTGAACCCCTTGATCTGGAATCTGTCTCCCTGAATGCTACGGAGCCGAAGCTGGCGAATCATACTAAGTTCCGACGACTGCCGTAGAACGACACGGAGCTTGCGTCGTTATACTCAGCAGATCTCGACTGACTACAGGGTCCTCTTGACCCCCTATTTATACTGCTTTCATGCGATACAGAAAGCTTCTAGAACATTCTATATCTCCTGCCGAGAGGCTGACCACTTACTTGGTGTATTTCCATCATCATGCGATGTGTGAAAGCTACTTGGATCCCTCTTTGGAGTCTGTCCACAGCGGTCATTTAGTCACGTATCGTTATTTGTCTCCTGGCGCAACTTCGTTGGTGATGGTCAGTATCATCTACAAATACTGTTACAAAATGCTTCCGGGGGCTTGAGCCTAGCTGCTTTTCCAGCTGAATAAGTCTTAATACATTTAATTTATAATCGTCGCTGATTGAGATTCACAACATCATTCATTAAACATAGGCAAAGACTTCTCTTTATTGATAGATTTTACGAGATTTTCCAAATTTTCTTCTCATTTTAGTATTTCCTCATTTATTCAATTTTTTTCTTGGCATAGGAACCTTAACCAACGGGGCGTTGCGCCGGCCGTCTCAACCTACTTACGCCCCTCCTGTTATCTATGGATATTTTCCTTAATTTGGCGCTGTTTATTTTCTGCATTTCCCCATAGAGTAAACAACATATCGCGACCCGATACCATTAACAACAATACAGGAGTCTCTGTAGTGGTCCACGCCGTTGCTTAGTATCAGTTTGAGATGAAGCGACTGGCGAGTAATATGACTGTGTCCGTCGCGAGTCAGCAAAATCTAAAAACAGTCATGAAACGCAGTAACAACATTAAGTAACGATAGCTGTCAGAAGGAACGACGTCAACGTACACCTGAGCTCCGCCAACCCGTGACACCCAAAACGCAGGCGTCAAATCGATTGCACATTTCTGCGGACGTACAACATAAATTTTCGCAAGTACAACATTTACACTCCTGGAAATGGAAAAAAGAACACATTGACACCGGTGTGTCAGACCCACCATACTTGCTCCGGACACTGCGAGAGGGCTGTACAAGCAATGATCACACGCACGGCACAGCGGACACACCAGGAACCGCGGTGTTGGCCGTCGAATGGCGCTAGCTGCGCAGCATTTGTGCACCGCCGCCGTCAGTGTCAGCCAGTTTGCCGTGGCATACGGAGCTCCATCGCAGTCTTTAACACTGGTAGCATGCCGCGACAGCGTGGACGTGAACCGTATGTGCAGTTGACGGACTTTGAGCGAGGGCGTATAGTGGGCATGCGGGAGGCCGGGTGGACGTACCGCCGACTTGCTCAACACGTGGGGCGTGAGGTCTCCACAGTACATCGATGTTGTCGCCAGTGGTCGGCGGAAGGTGCACGTGCCCGTCGACCTGGGACCGGACCGCAGCGACGCACGGATGCACGCCAAGACCGTAGGATCCTACGCAGTGCCGTAGGGGACCGCACCGCCACTTCCCAGCAAATTAGGGACTCTGTTGCTCCTGGGGTATCGGCGAGGACCATTCGCAACCGTCTCCATGAAGCTGGGCTACGGTCCCGCACACCGTTAGGCCGTCTTCCGCTCACGCCCCAACATCGTGCAGCCCGCCTCCAGTGGTGTCGCGACAGGCGTGAATGGAGGGACGAATGGAGACGTGTCGTCTTCAGCGATGAGAGTCGCTTCTGCCTTGGTGCCAATGATGGTCGTATGCGTGTTTGGCGCCGTGCAGGTGAGCGCCACAATCAGGACTGCATACGACCGAGGCACACAGGGCCAACACCCGGCATCATGGTGTGGGGAGCGATCTCCTACACTGGCCGTACACCACTGGTGATCGTCGAGGGGACACTGAATAGTGTACGGTACATCCAAACCGTCATCGAACCCATCGTTCTACCATTCCTAGACCGGCAAGGGAACTTGCTGTTCCAACAGTACAATGCACGTCCGCATGTATCCCGTGCCACCCAACGTGCTCTAGAAGGTGTAAGTCAACTACCCTGGCCAGCAAGATCTCCGGATCTGTCCCCTATTGAGCATGTTTGGGACTGGATGAAGCGTCGTCTCACGCGGTCTGCACGTCCAGCACGAACGCTGGTCCAACTGAGGCGCCAGGTGGAAATGGCATGGCAAGCCGTTCCACAGGACTACATCCAGCATCTCTACGATCGTCTCCATGGGAGAATAGCAGCCTGCATTGCTGCGAAAGGTGGATATACACTGTACTAGTGCCGACATTGTGCATGCTCTGTTGCCTGTGTCTATGTGCCTGTGGTTCTGTCAGTGTGATCATGTGATGTATCTGATCCCAGGAATGTGTCAATAAAGTTTCCCCTTCCTGGGACAATGAATTCACGGTGTTCTTATTTCAATTTCCAGGAGTGTATATTTAACGCTTATGGAGGTGATCACCACTGAGGTTAAGCACAGGGCAATTTGGTTTTGCAAAGCGGTCATCCAGTTTGTTTATCGAGGTTTGTCTGAGGTAGTTTATGTTGGAGGAGAATGAACTTTGTCTTGCAATTACAGGAAAACAGCAATACTACAAATTATAACAGTATTCTACTTCGACATTTCCGTACGAAGTTAGTTACATGTTCCATGGTTAATTTAAACGATCTTTTATCAAAATATCTGGAACGAGTCAGTTTGCAGGATATGTGTTAATATCAATGAACACCTTATTTTGTCCTACTCATGCAATTACACTTAAAAATAAGTCGTTCCTCATCTTTTTTTCAGGCTACAGATTTTCACATATAAATTCGTCGCCGGTCGTGGTTGCCGAGCGGTTCTAGGCGCTTCAGTCTGGTACCACGCGGCTGCTGCGGCCGCAGGTTCGAATCCTGCCTCGGGCATGGATGTGTGTGATGTCCTTAGGTTAGTTAGGTTTAAGTAGTTCTAAGTCTAGGGCACTGATGACCTCAGATGTGAAGTCCCATAGTGCTCAGAGTCATTTGAACCATAAATTCGTCCATGAAACAGAAGAGCTGTCGAGGAGAACTGATTTTAGGTTAGATTTAAGATTTACTTTACTATCTGTCAAATCTTTTATGTTATTGCGCAAATGATCAAAGATTTTTGTTGCTCCATATTGAGCTGTTTTGGAAGCTACCGTCAGCTTTAATAATGGGTAATAAAGGTCGCTTTTGCCTAGTATCATAGGTACGGACCTTCTCCAGTGTTGTAGGTATGGACCTCAGTGTTCTTCTCAAACTGTAAAAGTGTTTTTATGACGAATTTCATTAGCCATTACATGTTTTGCGACACCTCAGTTATAATGCCTAGCTCCTTGAAGAGGTACTTAAATGACGACCGTGTGTGAACACCACATGTTTTTCTTACTTTCTTTCTAAGTTGTGCGTTATCCCCAAAAATTATTCCATAAGACATTATTGATTGGAAGTTAATTCATCTGTTTCTAAGATTAAGAGTTATACGAAAAGCAAAATAGCTGAACTTACTAGCTTGAAAAGCTCAGTAATATGCTTCTTCCAGTTCAAGTTTGCATCAGTAAGCATATCCAAAAAATTGGAAAAATCTACCGTATTTACGACTCCTCCTCGTGTGCTACATCAGTTGTTGGTAAGACTCTTATTTGTTGTACAGAACTGATTATAATATGTTTTCTGACGAATACGTTGAGGGTCAATCATAAAGAATAGTTATGGACCCAAAATTGGACCTTAGGAGACTCCCTTCCTGATTTCTCCCTAGTCACTAAACATTCCGAGACGTCAAGGGATCACAAGTTTAGTATTGGAGGAATAGTGGGGGTGGGGGTAAAAATCATAAGGGAGGCCAAGAGTTGAATACAGTAACCAGATTCATATTGATGTAGATTGCAGTATTTATTCGGAGATAAAGAAGCTTGCACAGGATAAAACAGCGTTGAGAGCTGCATCAAACCAGTATTCGGAGTGAAGACTGTAACAACGCAACACTTAAATTTTCTATCCTTGCAACAATGTTCGATTTAATCAGCACAACTTTTTTCATTCTGTTTGTTAAGCATGATTGAAACCAGCTCTGTGTAAAGTCATCAGAGCATTAGACTTGGGTTTTTGATCTACAAAATGAAACACCTTAGAAACATCACAAAAAATACCAACTGGACATATTTTGTTATTTAAGGCTTGTACTATTAGATGAGAATGTATAAATAGCAGTCTCAATGAGCAGCCCTTCTGGAATCCAAAGTGCGATACGCCAAGTAAATTGTTTCTATTTAAGTGTGAGATTACTATTGAGTACATTAATTTTTCGAATAATTTGTAACAAGATATCCGTAAGAATAACTATTTAGATCTTACTTGTCACCTTTCTTATAAAGAGGTTTAACAGTTACATATTTTAACTGCCTGGAAAAATTCCATAAGCGATTGGTGCATTACATATATCACTAACAACATTACTTATTAAGTTGGAATAACTTTTCAGAATTCTGTTTAAAATTCCATCAACACCACAGGAACATTCTTATAGATTTTTTATAAGTCTTATAATTTCAGTGAAGGATGTTGTTTCAGTGAAGGATGTTGATGAGATTTCTAGTTCCTTAAAATGTTTAGTATATATTTTAATTTTTAATAGATTATCTTGTTTCTTCAACTGTCATTTAACCCTATTTTTGCTGGTATATTTAGAAAGTGATTGTTGAAGTACCCGCAGCATGTGGATAATGAGTCACAATATTGTCATTTAGTTTCAAAAATGGTTCAAATGGCTCTGAGCACTATGGGACTCAACTACTGTGGTCATCAGTCCCCTAGAACTTAGAACTACTTAAACCTAACTAACCTAAGGACAGCACACACATCCATGCCCGAGGCAGGATTCGAACCTGCGACCGTAGGAGTCGCACGGTTCCGGACTGCGCGCCTAGAACCGCGAGACCACCGCGGCCGGCGTCATTTAGTTTAATTGTTGTGGTATCTGTTACAATGACTAGCTGTCTCGTCTCTCTTGTGACAATATCTCATATAGTTTTAATCTTACTATCCACATTATCAGTTTCTGTCACGATATACAATCTTCTTGACATTTTAATGACAGGTTATTTTGTTGTTCCGTGTTTGTGGAACATCTAAAGATGAAAACCTATGTTATGACGAATCTCAAGAGTTTTTCGTGCTGGAAAACATTCGAAATGAAGCTCAAAACGGAAAAAAGGCAACACCCAGGAAGCAAAAATGTAATGTAATTCACTGATTCATCTGAAGATGAGGATGTAAGCCCTCGAAACACGTCGGGGGAGAAAATAAAAATTGACTGACACAGATAATTGTTTGATTCATCTTTTGTTGTCATGAACAGTCGCAGTCTCCTAACCCCAGTCCAATATGGACCATATAACGTAGCTTGTGTACGGAAGAAATCTGAGGCTTACGAATACTGGCGACTTCAAGCAAGTGGTAAAGGAAAGAAGACGAGTGACAAAATGTATTCTGTACTCCGTGACACTAACGACTTGTTCCGCTGAGAATAACAAATTTGAGGAACACGAAACATACCGATTCGGCGTGAACGTGCGGGGATAAAGACAGGATAGTAACGAAAAGCGTTCCGTTACTCCGAGTCCGTTGAGTATAACGAACTGGAGGAAAACGACAAACTACCGACTGAGCGCAGTCGGGTATGAGCTGCGTTCGTAGAAGAACCACATACGAGCAACGAAACGTTTCAGGCAGCAAGGAAACGATACTTCGAGTGTCATGGAGTGCTCGTTATTCATTAAAGAACACATACGATCCGCATTATTCTTACTCTCGAGGCACCGAAAGATACAAGTCTGTTTGCGTGGCCATTATAGTAGAATAACATCCCAGCAGATGATCATCAGAATAATATCACACTACCCCACCAAATAACCTCCGAACAAAAAATCATTCATCTGAACTCTTAGACTCTCCTTTCCACTCTCTGACAGCTATTGGACCAACATTTAACTTTTTGTAAGCGCTTCGGTGACTATCCATAATCCCACCCTCTTTAATGTCTTAACATGACATCCACCTCTCGGGAAAAAAAAATCGCCTAGGTGCACCAACACACACACACACACACACACACACACACACGCACGCACACACACACACCCGCGCGCGCGCACGAGAGAGAGAGAGAGAGAGAGAGGTAACAGAAATTGATTGAACAGTCACTAGTTTGGATGTGATATCTGAATATATTCGCAGCACACGCACGGGCCGGACGATCCATTATTGTGGGTGCCTTCCCACTCTGGTATCCTCTATAATGATGAAGTTGATGCATTAGCCAAACAGGCGGCAACCTTAGGCACCGTCCTGGATCTGCACCTTCCTTATACAGACTACTTACGTGAAGTCAAGGATCACGCAAGACAACAATGGCAGGAAATTTGGCTCAAATGGCTCTGAGCACTATGGGACTCAACATCTTAGGTCATAAGTCCCCTAGAACTTAGAACTACTTAAACCTAACTAACCTAAGGACATCACACACACCCATGCCCGAGGCAGGATTCGAACCTGCGACCGTAGCAGTCGCGCGGTTCCGGACTGCGCGCCTAGAACCGCGAGACCACCGCGGCCGGCAGGAAATTTGGAACGTTTCTCAACAGACAAAAGGCGGTTATTACGCAGTGCTACAACCTCGGATTCCTTCACAGCCGTGGTTCATGAGGACACATTTGGACCGATCCACGATTTCTACCATCATAAGACTCCGCTTCAATCATGCCTCTTTCCCACAACATCTACATCGGATCAACGTTTACAGTTCACCAGCATGTGAGTGTGATCCTGAGTCGGAAGCTGATGTCAACCACATCTTATTTATGTGCCCCAAATTTGACCGTGAACGGTTGGTCTTTCTGAAGACATTGCTGAGTATGGGCTACCATCTTCTTCAATCAGCTTCTTCTCTTTTGTGTACTAAAGACGTTCGTCTACATAAAGTGATAGTTAACTTCATCAAGTGTACTGGTCACGATCTGTTGGTTTTAATGGTGTACGTAAATTATAAATATGTCTTGCTGATGCAGATATTTCAGAATTGGCGTGAATTGTAAGCCAAGGCCCTTTTAATTATTTTCCAATTCAATTCAATTCAATTTTTAAAACATTATGTACAAACCTGTAACAGTTAAGATTTTTATTCTTGTAAATATGCATTTCTGTATTTGTTTATTTAATTATGGGTACACTGTCACTATGTGTTGCCGATGGCTAAATTGAGTACACACTCAAAGGCGGAATAAAAAAAAACTGTTCATTAGGCTGACAACAGTTGCGTTAATAAGAAAGGAGACACCAAGTGATCCTAGGGCTACGACAAAAATAACACATATTTTTCGTAAAGAAAAGTCTGCAAAAAAAAATGGTTCAAATGGCTCTGAGTTCTATGGGACTTAACATCTGACAATGAGTTCATCAGTCCCATAGAACTTAGAACTACTTAAACACACATCCATGCCCGCGGCAGGATTCGCACCTGCTACCGTAGCTGCTGAAGCGCCTAGAACCGCTCGGCCACTCCGGCCGGCAGAAATCTGCAGTTATTGCCATACCAGTAGTGGTGTTCCACAGCAGTTAGCTTACTAATCATAAAAACTACAAAAGAAAATGATCGTGACATGGAAAAGTGTCGATATTTTCAGGTGAAATGAAATTGCGACCTGTAACCTACGTCCAGGTGAGGAAGCGCAGATTTCGGCCGTAAAAATGCATGACTGTGAGTAATAAATTGTTAATGTAATATTATGACGTGAACCTTTTTCAAGTGTTCGCCGAGGTGACAAAAACCACGGAATAGTGATAAGCGCGTATATAGATAACGGTAGTGTCGCGTACACAAGGTAGAAAAGGGCAATACATTGGCGGAGCTGTCATTCGTCATGAGGCGATTTATGTGAAAACGTTTCCGAAGTGATTACGGCCGCTCGACGGTAATTAACGGACTTTGAACACCGAATGGTAGTTGGAGTTAGATGCACGGGACATTCCATGTCGGAAATCGTTAGGGAATTCACTATTCCGAGATCCACAGTGTCAAGAGTGTGCCGAGAATACCACATTTCACGCAGTACCTCTCACCACGTACAACACAGTGACCGATGGCGTTCACTTAACGACCGAGAGCAGCGGCCATTGTCAGTGCTAATAGAAAAGCAACATCGCATGAAATAACCGCAGAAATCAATGTGGGGCATATGGCGAACGTATCTGTTAGGAGTGTGCTGCAAAATCTGACGTCTATAGCAGCAGACGACCGACGCGAGTGCATTTGCTAACACGACGACATCGCCTGCAGCGCCTCACCTGGGCTCGTGACCATGTCTGTTGAAACCTAGACGACTGGAAAACGGTGGCCTGGTCAGATGAGTCCCGATTTCAAGTGGTAAGAGCTGATGGTAGGGTTCGAGTGTGGCGCAGACACCACGAATCCGTGGAACCAAGTTGTCAACGATGTACTGTGCAAGCTGGTGATGTTTCCAAAATGATGTGGGCTGCGTTTATGTGGAATGGACTGGGTCCTCTCGTCTAGCTGAACTGATCACTGGCTGGAAATCGTTATATTCGGGTACTTCGTGACCATTTACGTCCATTCATGGACTTCATGTTCCCAAACAACGACGCAATTTTTATGAGTGACAGTGCACTGTCTGTATCTTTTGGCCACAATTGTTCGCGACTGGTTAAAGGAGCATTCTCGACAATGATATGGCCACCGATCGAACATTTATGAGACATAATCGAGAGCTTACTTCGTGCACAAAATCCTGCACCGGCAACAGTTACGCAGTTATGGCCGGCTATATAGGCAGCAAGGCCCAATATTTCTGCAGCTCACTTCTAAAGATTTTTTGATTCCATGCCTAGTCGGGTTGGTGCAATACGCCGGGCAAGGCGGTCGAACACGATGTTAGGAGGTATCCCACGTTTTGTGACCTCAGTGTATAAGTACGACTTGTAAAAACAAAACTGTATTATTCCAGATTGAGTCCACTGGAGACGCTTAATGTACACCACGAAACACGTTTGTAACGTAAATAAATATAGACGGCGGCAAGAAAAGGGCGTCTGAATTTACACTCTAAGAAAACAAACCGAAAGAATGGAAAAAAACACGTCACGAATGAATGATCCGAATGGGAGAGAAATCAGTAAATATATATGTACAGACAAACACATCATTACAATTTCAGAAAAATTGCTTGATTTTTTCAAGAGAAAGAGCTTCACAGATTGGGCAAGTCAATAACACATTGGTCCAACTCTGGCCCTTATGAAAGTAATTATTCGGCATGGCAATGATGACCCTGTTATGGATGTCCTTCAGAGGGGTATAATCCCAAATGCTGTCCAATTAGCGCGTTGCATCGTCATGCGTCGACCTTGCTGGCCAAGGTACAGTTTGGCAAAAACGAAGAAAAGCTGTAGAAATTCTCGTCGTGTGCAGGCGAGCATCATTTGGTTGAAATGTAATACCAGGATGACTTGCCATGACCAGGTGTCGAATATGGTCGACGAACCGCTGTGCTGTGAGAGTGCCGCAGATGACAACCAAATGCGTCCTGCTATGAAATGAAATGGCACCACAGACATCAGTCCTGGCCGCCGGGCTATATGACGCGCAGCAGGCAGGTTGGTATCTCACTGCTGTCCGGGGTGCCTACAGACACGTTTTCGACCTGGAATCTCATTGAATGGAGTGGAATTGCCTTCATTGATGAGTCCCGTTACGAAATGAACCCCGATGACAAGTAATCCCTCCCACCGCAGTGGCCAAAAGGAGGAGAGCCACTGCCATTTATTTGGTTTCATTGACCCCAGCATGTTGTTCGTCAACCCTGGTCGCTACTCCAGCCGCATCTGTCATCCAAGATCACTCCGACCCAATGCCCAGCCGAGCCAGACCCATCGTTGCTCCCCTGCTTACCACGAAAGAAAATTTAATAATGTATGGTTCAAATGGCTCTAAGCACTATGGAACTTAACATCTGAGTCATCAGTTCCCTAGACTTACAACTACTTAAACCTAACTAACCTACGAACATCACACACATCCATGCCTGAGGCAGGATTCGAACCTGCGACAGTAGCAGCAGCGCGGTTCCGGACTGAAGCGCTTGGAACAGCTCGGCCACAGCGGCCAGCGTAGTCTTCCCACTGTTCTGTATAAGCGCCATAAGTAAAATGTTATTTGATACCCTTCCTGATGGCACAGTTTTGATATTTAGAAGCGTATTAGGGTTTCTTTCCGTTCCATTCGCATGTGGAGTATTGCAAAAATCATAGATTAAATCTCTGTGTGGGGTCCAATCTTCTATATCTGTATCTATAGTATATCTTCAGTGGTAGCAATAAAACTGTTCAAACCGTCGTGTCTGTCTGTTTGAAATCACCAATCTCCAAAACTATCAGATGAATTTTCATGGGGTTTCCACAGGTAACTTGAGCATAGCTTGGGGAACATACAGGCTTCATTTAGTCTAAATCGGATCACGGAAAAAAGATATTGAAATTTACAGTTTTATCGAAATACGTCGTATCTGCCTGCTTGTCTGTTTGAACATGCTAATCTCCAAAACAACAAAACGAAGTTTCATGGGGTTTGCACAGATAATTTGAGCGTATCATGAGGCAACATAGAGGCTTCATTTCATCAAAATTGGATCACAAATGGGATATCGAAATTGAAAATTGTATCTCGTTTCAAGAATATAATGCGATATAGGGAAATATATTTATTTTCTGAAAAAGCTGTTTACTCTTGGACGTTTGAACTTCACCATATTTGTGCTTTTATTATTTAATGTGTTCTACATAATAGTCTACTATTCAACTTGATGAATACAACGCTTATACGGTTGTCAACACGTATAATCAGCAAGTGGCGTCACTTTGACTTCACCGCAGGTCCTCTCTTCGTGGGAATAAGCTCCGGAGAATTAAGCATCTCCCAGAGGCTCGAACGACCTCATCTCGGCCCTTTCGCCGTAAGCATATCATTTTAGGTAGGTTGCGTATTGAGTACTGTCTTTTTAGCCTTCGCAATTTGTTAAGTTGTGCTCCCCCACCACTTTGTGCTCATTGCCCTCAGCCTTTGACGGTTCGCCATTTCCTAGCGGAATGCCATTTTTTTTTTTTTTAACCACTTACGTTCTCCTTCATGTTTGGCGTCTTTGCGAACGACGCGCGGGCTGTCGATCGCATTTTACTCTTTATCCATCGTAGCAATATGGCGAAGGACATTTATTCTTTAGGTTTGTTTATAAATAAATCTTCTGCTACCAGTCACGATGTTTCTTTATTTTACTTTCCGCACAACGCGTTTCGGGAAATGATTCCCATTTTCAAGTGCGTTTTTTGTGTGTATTTAAGCCATTTCTATTGATGTTAATGTGTGAGAGTCTACTTCATTTCGTTGGCTTTTGCTGCAATATATAAGAAACACGCGATTTTTTTAGTTGGGTATTGATTCTTTTGGTGAAGTTAGTGGCGAAATTTAGAAGAATTTGTACTTACAGTTTTCTAATGGTCCATTTGTGCAGAGTCTCACACACACTAAACATCACACACAACTTGTACACTTTACATATAGATATCTTATATAAACAAAACAGTTACAAAGATCTTCTTACAGGTAGTCCACAGAGGTAACATTATATGTCTTCCACAGACTATGATATGGTTTTGTACAGAGGTCATTTATCTTAACAATTTGGCTCATAAATTACTTATAACGATTTTACAATTGTGCCCATTTCTATGTTTTACTATTTTTATTTAAGTATACCATCGAAACATTTGAAGAAATTCACTGGTTCACTTTCAAGTTTTTCGTTTAATATTTTATCTTCATATTTTCTGTAATGTGAATATATCTCCGGTTCTTCTAGCAAATCCATTTTATGTCCTTCATTTAGTCAGTGGAGTACTTTGACATTTTGCACTATTCTTTCCAAATGGATGTTCTGTATTATGCCTGTGTGTTGCAATTGCTGACCTAGTGTGTTTGTTGTGTGTGTGTAGGCTCTATGTACCTGTTGAAATTTCGGCCTGTTTGTCCTAGGTAGAACATGGAGCGTTCCTGGCATGTTGCCTTATATATTCCAGAGTCTGAATATGAATCATGATTACACTGTATATTATGTATTAGTTTTTGTTGTAGTTTATTACATGTAGAAAACCAAATTCGTACTTCGTGATTTTTGAAAATATTTGCAATCTTCTGTGATACATTGCCTATGTATGGAATACTAGATATACATTTGTTTTTCTCTTTTTCTTGTGTGGTGCAGTTTGCACCTGGGCCTTTCTTCACTTTATCTAGGATTATGTCAACCATGGGAACACTGTAACCATTGGCAACTGCAATCTTTTTCACTGTGTTTATTTCTTGTTGCATATTTTCTTGGTTCAATGGTTTTTTTTTGCCCTTTGCTGCCTGTTTATAGATATTTGGGTGATATGAGGTTGCAGGGATTGTGGTGTCAGTCATTGTATTTTGAATGTGCATGTGTTGTTATGCCTTGTATTATTTAGGTCCAGAAAGTTTATTCTTTTGTTTTGCTCATGTTCAACTGTAAACTTGATCATGTAGATTATTGAAATAATTTAGAATGTTAGTGATCTCTTTGGTATCCCCTTTCAATAACAGTAGTGTGTCATTTACATATCTCCTATAAAATTCTATTTTCCTTAGGCACGGTTCTTGGCTGCCAAATAATTTTTGTTCTAAATTATTTTTGTATATGTCAGCTATGGTACGAGATATACATGATCCCATTGCTACGCCATCTGTTGTTTATAAATGTTGTCATTAAAGGTAACGTAGTTGTAACTTAGGGTTAGCTGAAGGAGTTCCATAAATTCGACAATCTCTGTGTCTGAAAGTTTATTGTGTTGCACAAGGTTCTTTTGTATTTCTGTTAGAGCTTCTTGTATGGGTATGTTTGAGTAAAGGTTGGTGAGGTCAAGTGATATAAACTGCGCATCTTGGGGGAGCTTTCTGGTTCTTAGTTCTTTAGCTAGTATCATACTGTTTTTTATGGAATACGTTGATTCATATGTGTAATTTTTCATCAGTATGTTATTCAGTTTTTGTGACAGTTTGTATGTTGGGCTATTTATAGAGTTGACCACAGAATGTATCGCATTTCCATCTTTGTGTATTTTTGGCTGTGCTCTTAGGCGTGGTGCTTTTGGATTCATGGATGTAACGTATTTCTTTTCAGTTTCTATCAATAGGAAATGTGTGTTCTTTAATTGTTTCTTAATTTTACTTTGAAATTGTTTGGTTGGATCTTTTTCAATGTGCTGAATATTATTAGTAGCAAAAAATTCATTGGTTTTGTCTACGTATTCTTTTTCTTTCATCGCAACTCATGTATTGCTTTTATCTGACTTTACATCTATGGATTGGTTCTTTTTCAGTTTATTATTTATAGATTTTAGAATTTTTGTATCATTTATTGTATATTTAGATCTAAACATATCTTAATTCGCTTCTTTCTCAAGAAGCTTGCTTACTTTGTGACCT
This sequence comes from Schistocerca nitens, assembly GCF_023898315.1. Lineage (NCBI taxonomy): Eukaryota > Metazoa > Arthropoda > Insecta > Orthoptera > Acrididae > Schistocerca > Schistocerca nitens. The sequence continues at coordinate 387,590,226 of NC_064617.1, read as the reverse complement.
ATTGCTGCTTTTGTACTTGAATTTAATTTTGCAGCATCTGCTGCATTTTTAGTTGCAACTATAACCTATTTCAGGGTATGGTTGTTGAGGTTAGATTTTAAATTGTATTTTAGTCCTTTTTGGAGTAGATAGTTTTCTCTTTGCTTGAACATTATGTCTGTGTTGTTCACCACTCTACTGTAAAATGTGTATGTGCTTTTGTCAGTTATCTCAAGGTTGGATCTCTTATCTTGTTTGGATGTCAAGGTCTGTAGTTTCTCTTTATGTGTGTTGCAAATGGTCACGTACTCCTTGTCGTCCATGTCTTGGATGTTCCTGCATATGTTGTCATAAACTGTGGGTTCCATGTTGTTTGCTGCTTCTATCTACATGTTGAGTAGCTTTCTGTTCAGTAAGTCCTTCTTCTTGTGTAACTGCCTTATTTCGGCTTTCAGCCAGAGTTTTTGTGCCTTGTGCTTTATAAGTTTTGCTATGCTCCTGCTAGAACATATGTTCACTTTTATATAATTCGGAATTATGCCTAGTTGTTGACAGTGCTTGTTGAGCCTCGGGCAAGTACAGAAAGGGCAACAGCCTCAAAGGGTGCGGGGCAAAGTCAGGACATGCGGGGGCCAAGCAGCAATCGGTATTGTAATTGTAAACTGTCGAAGCTGCGTTGGTAAAGTACCGGAACTTCAAGCGCTGATAGAAAGCACCGAAGTTGAAATCGTTATACCTACGGAAAGCTGGCTGAAGCTAGAGATAAATTCTGCCGAAATTTTTACAAAGGCACAGACGGTGTTTAGAAAGGATAAATTGCATGCAACCGGTGGTGGCGTGTTTGTCGCTGTTAGCAGTAGTTTATACTGTAGTGAAATAGAAGTGGATAGTTCCTGTGAATTATTATGGGTGGAGGTTATACTCAACAACCGAGCTAGGTTAATGATTGGCCCCTTTTACCGACCTCCCGACTCAGCAGCATTACTGGCAGAACAACTGAGAGAAAACCTGGAATACATTTCACATAAATTTCTTCAGCATGTTAGAGTCTTAGGTGGAGATTTCAATTTACCAGATATAAACTGGGACACTCAGATGTTTAGGACGGGTGGTTGGAACAGAGCATCGAGTGACATCATACTGAGTGCACTATCCGAAAAGTACCTCGAGCAATTAAACAGAGAACCAACTCGTGGAGATAACATCTTGGACCTACTGATAACAGACCCGAACTTTTCGACTCTGAAAGCGCAGAACAGGGAATCAGTGATCATATGGCCGTTGCAGCATCCCTGAATATGGAAGTAAATACGAATACAAAAAAGGGAGGAAGGTTTATCTGTTTAGCAAGAGCAGATTTCAGACTACCTACCAGATCAAAACTAAAGCTTCTGTTCCGACACTGACAATGTTGAATGTTTATGGAAAAAGTTCAAGGCAATCGTAAAATGCGTTTTAGACAGGTACATGCCCGAGTAAAACTGTGAGGGACGGGAAAAACCCACCGTGGTTCAACAACAAAGTTAGGAAACTACTGCGAAAGCAAAGAGAGCTTCACTGCAAATTTAAACGCAGCCAAAACCTCTCAGACAAACAGAAGGTAAAACGATGTCAAAGTTAGCGTAAGGAGGGCTATGCTTGAAGCGTTCAGTGAATTCGAAAGTAAAATTCTATGTACCGACTTGACATAAAATCCTAGGAAGTTGTGTCTTACGTTAAATCAGTAAGTGGATCGAAACAGCATATCCAGACACTCTGGGATGATGATGGCATTGAAACAGAGGCTGACACGAGTAGAGCTGAAATACTAAGCACCTTTTTCCAAAGCTGTTTCACAGAGGAAGACCGCACTGCAGTTCCTTCTCTAAATCATCGCGCGAACGAAAAAATGGCTGACATCGAAATAAGTGTCCAAGGAATAGAAAAGCAACTGAAATCACTCAACAGAGGAAAGTCCAGTGGACCTGGCGGGATACCAATTCGATTCTATACAGAGTACGCGAAACAACTTGCCCCCCTTCTAACAGCCGTGTACCGCAAGTCTCTAGAGGAACGGAAGGTTCCAAATGATTGGAAAAGAGCACAGGTAGTTCCAGTTTTCAAGAAGGGTCGTCGAGCAGATGCGCAAAACTATAGACCTATATCTCTGACATCGATCCGTTGTAGAATTTTAGAACATGTTTTTTGCTCGCGTATCATATCATTTCTGGAAACCCAGAATCTACTCTGTAGGAATCAACATGGATTCCGGAAACAGCGATCCTGTGAGACCCAACTCGCTTTATTTGTTCATGAGACCCAGAAAATATTAGATACAGGCTCCCAGGTAGATGCCATTTTCCTTGACTTCCTGAAGGCGTTCGATACAGTTCCGCACTGTCGCCTGATAAACAAAGTAAGAGCCTACGGAATATCAGACCAGCTGTGTGGCTGGATTGAGGAGTTTTTAGCAAACAGAACACAGCATGTTGTTCTCTATGGAGAGACGTCTACAGACGTTAAAGTAACCCCTGGCGTGCCACAGGGGAGTGTTATGGGACCATTGCCTTTCACAGTATATATAAATGACCTAGTAGATAGTGTCGGAAGTTCCATGCGCCTTTTTGCGGATGATGCTGTAGTATGCAGAGAAGTTGCAGCATTAGAAAATTGCAGCGAAATGCAGGAAGATCTGCAGAGGATAGGCACTTGGTGCAAGGAGTGGCAACTGACCCTTAACATAGACAGATGTAATGTATTCCGAATACATAGAAAGAAGGATCCTTTATTGTATGATTATATGATAGCGGAACAAACAGTGGTAGCAGGTACTTCTGTAAAATATCTGGGAGTATGCGTACGGAACGATTTGAAGTGGAATGATCATATAAAATTAATTGTTGGTAAGGCGGGTGCTAGGTTGAGATTCATTGGGAGAGTCCTTAGAAAATGTAGTCCGTCAAAAAAGGAGGTGGCTTACAAAACACTCGTTCGATCTATACTTGAGTATTGCTCAACAGTGTGGTATCCGTATCAGGTTGGGTTGACGGAGGAGATAGAGAAGATCCAAAGAAGACGTACCGTTAGCGACAGCTCCGGACGGTGCACAAGTACCGCCCAATCACCCCCCTCCACACCAATCCATATCCTAAGCTCCGCCCATGGTCTGCCGCATGTTCCAACATCAAAGTTGTTCGTATCACAGAGATGCCATTCATAACAAGGGAGAAAATCAGTAGGTTGTACGAAATGAGTTTTTCCAATACCATTGTGAAAAAAATTAGAAATATGTTCATTGAATATGCGAGTTGAAAAATCATCAATAAGAAAGAAAAATAGAAATGGTATCCACACTGTCTTTTTTATTTCATGAGCTTTCATCTGCACTATATCAAAAAATCTGATATTTGTTAATCGCAGTGAGCGCAAATTTCCGTCACCTCGCGTAGTGTAAGAAATTCTGTTGGGAAATATTAATTGTGTAGTACCGCCAAGGATGCTGTCCATTATCTCGATTGTCTAAAGTTAATGTTGTGCATAAACAAGGTAAAGTCGATGTCTTGGTTTGTTTCTGATTACCTCATTAAGACTAAAGAATATAAGAGTGGGATAATGTAGAAATGCGTAATGCAAGCAGTCAGATATTTATACAGTGACATTCCTCATTAATATTTGCCTGTGTAATGGGTGAATTTTTACTTGTGAACTCTTATGACTGCTTGCTTATAGCAGACAGGAGATTACTTTGAGTTCTTCTTCAGTGTTCGAGAGCTTTAGAGCTGCCTATTGTTAAACATATGTACATAATTTCGTCATTCCAACACGTCTTATCGTACTTTAATGTCTGTTAGATATCAGTTTTGACAGCAGTTGGCCACAACAGTCAAGATTAGGTACCTTGTGTATGATAACTTTATTGAGAGCGCATATCTATGTTTCATTTTGACAATATTACACAAACTGCTAAGAAGTACTAAGAGCACAACACTGCTAGTATGAACAACCGCGGTCAAACAAAAAACGACGAACAAAAACACGACAGCGACGAGGACCACCAAAGATCATATTGATGCGCTCTTGATTGGTATGGCGGGGGCTAGGTGTGGAAGGGGGTAAATGGGCGGGGCTTGTGCAAATGTCTGGGGCTGTCGCTAACGTTTCCTCCAAAGAAGAGCGGCGCATTTCGTCACAGGGTTATATGGTAAGAGTGATAGCGTTACGGAGATGTTTAGCAAACTCAAGTGACAGACTCTGCAAGAGAGGCGCTCTGCATCGCGGTGTAGCTTGCTGTCCCGGTTTCGAGAGGGTGCGTTTCTGGATGAGGTATCGAATATATTGCTTCCCCCTACTTATACCTCCCGAGGAGATCACGAATGTAAAATTAGAGAGATTCAAAGGCGCACGGAGGCTTTACGGCAGTCGTTCTTCCCGTGAACCATACGGGACTGGAACAGGAAAGGGAGGTAATGACAGTGGCACATAAAGTGCTCTCCGCCACACACCGTTGGGTGGCTTACGGAGTATAAACGTATATGTAGATGAATCTTATGTGTACAACTGTTTTTAGTACTTTAATTTTGAGGTTTTTGTATTTATATATAGTTTTTATTGCCTGGCTTGGCTGAAATAACCTCTGTACAAAAGAATATCATAATCTGTGGAAGACCTATAATGTTACCTCTTTGGACTACCTGTAAGAAGATCTTTGTAACTGTCTTGTTTATATACTTTCGATATGTAAAGTGTACAACAAGTTGTGTGAGACTCTGCACAAATAGACCATTAGAAAACTGTAAGTACAAATTCTTCTAAATTTCGCCACTAACTTCACCAAAAGAATCGATACCCAACTAAAAAATCGCGTGTTTCTTATATGTTGCAGTAAAAGTCAACGAAATGAAGCAGACTCTCACACATTGACAACATCAATAGAAATGGCTTAATACACACAAAAAACGCACTTGAAAATGGGAATCATATCCCGAAACGCGTTGTGCGAAAAGTAAAATAAAGAAAAATCGTGACTGGTAGCAGAAGATTTATTTATAAACAAACCTATTGTTTTCACAGTCGCAGGCTTTCAAAAACCATTTATAATGGATCAAATCAGATTTAATCTTTAGTTCAGGACCTCCTTTTCTCTAACGAGAATTTTATGGACCTTTCCCCAGGTACCTATTTCAATGTGTCTTTGCGGTCTAAGGCGCTGCAGTCATGGACTGTGAGGCTGGTCCCGGCGGAAGTTCGTGTCCTCCCTCGGGCATGGGTGTGTGTGTTTGTCCTTAGGATAATTTAGGTTAAATAGTGTGTAAGCTTAGGGACTGATGACCTTAGAAGTTAAGTCCCATAAGATTTCACACACATTTGAACATTGATTTAATATGTCTTTCCTTCCGTCGATTGGGCGTAAGGGTGCAGTCGCCTTTAACTCCTTTTTGTTTTGTGCTGTACAGTTCTGACATGGGCGAGTATGACGCTAGTTCTATTTGCACCCTAAAATAAAACAAAACCAAAGCTATACTTCCATACTAATATTATTAACTGCGAAGGTAGCTCTATCTGTTACTTTTTCACTAGTAAACTGTTGAACCGATTTCTATAAAATTTGGTATGGAACATATACTATGTTAAAAAATTATTAAATTTATTTCATTATGTCCATATTGTATGATGTATAGTTACTTCAGTAGCATGATGCATAGATGCGCCATCTTGTCCACATCCCTCTGCACACAGCCGGGCATGTCGCCAGATGCACTGTGTGCGGCGTGGAGGGGGGGGGGGAGGGTGTGTTAAAAGAGACGTGAGGCTAGATGATGTTGGTACACAAACAACAGCTTAACTTACCATCACTCATCATAACAAAACTACTGATATGCGTGAGCAGCTCTCGGTAACAACGAATAAATGAATAATGTTTTGAGGATAATTCCTTTTTAAACTTGCCTATTGTTTTGTTCTAATTTTGCGCTCTGCTGTTATTATCAGGTCATGTCCAACGCCTCTTGACCTTGGAGGCGCCTAGACACGTATTTCACTGTACATCTTTACTCTGCAAACCACCTTATGGTGTCTGGCGTAGGAAACTTTGTGTAACACTGTCATATCCCACTTTTCCTGTTCTGTCGCGAATGATTCTTGGTAATCCTCCAAATGGGCTCGTATATCTCTCATTTTACCTTCATGGTCTTTCCGTGAGATATACGTAGGAGGAAGCAATATCTCAGTTGCCTCTTCTAGGAATGTATGCTCACGGAATTTTAACAGTAGACTGTACTGTAATGCAGAACGCTTCCCTTGTAATATCTGAGATTGGTGTTGGCTGATCATTCCGCGGCTTTTCGCGCTAACTAAATGAGCCTGCAACGAAGCGTGTTGCTCTTTTTGGACCTTCTCCATTTCGTTTTTCAATCCAAACTGCTAAGGGTGCCATATTGATGTGCAGTATTCAAGTATTGGTCGAACGAGTGAGCAACCACCTTCGTGGGCGGACTATACTTGCTGAGGAGTCTTCCAATACATCTGTGTGACACCTACCTTATCTGCTATTAGTTTTTTGCTGTCATTCCACTTTTAATCGCTCCGTAAGCTTCTTTGTTCTGCAATCGTATAATCAGACAGTAATGGGTGTTTCAGGTTGTTTACGCGCAGTATGTAACATTCTTATATGTCGAGGGTCAACTGCTAATCCTTGCACCAGGCGTTGATCGTTTGGAGGTCTTCCTGGATTTCGCTACAGTTTTTTAACGTTGGGACTTCTCTGTATACAACAGTATCATTCGCAAAAAAACCTCATGTACCTTCCGAGGTTACGGCTACGGACTGTACGGAACTCGGCGCGGCGCCTCAGTGCAGTCGTGAACTCAGACGCGAGATTGGCTGGCTTCCAGGCGCAGTTTGTTACGCCGAGCTTCTTTTCACAGAACGCGCAGCGCCGCCTTCTGAAGCCTCCATCCCTGTCACCAGCTGCGTCGCCTCAGCTGCACTCAGGTTTTGCGCCGAGAGTTGTAAACTGACATCAGTCGCTCTGTAACATCCTAGACACTTTTTGCACTTTCTTTCCACGGCCACTGAGTCTATACCACGCATTTTCCCTTATCCGCACACTGTTTCTTTACTGTCGGCTCTCCTTTGATGCTTTACTTTTCGTTAGAGGGAAGATAATGTTTCTGCTTTGGTCGTACAAACATACTGTGAAACGCCCCCTTAGAAAAATTAGTGAATTACTGTGCTGGTAAATCCCTTACGTTATTTGGTTTTCAAACAGCTGAGCAAAACTGAACGTACTCAGACATTTCGCTCTTTACCTATTCTGATCAACACTAAACTGATACACAATATTTTTAGCGCAACGCTATCTGACTTTCAAAAATCCATACAAAAGAATGGCCCTGACTAACATTAACCTATACCTTTCACAAATCACTTACCCCACAAAAATCTTCGTTACTCGAACTACTGCAATACAGCGAGCGCCACTACTGCCAGCTAAATAAAAGATTCAAACTACTGAAGGCACTAACTACTGATAGGCATAGTTAGCAAATGAAAGATTTTGATAAAGAACAAACAATGTATTTCAAAAATGGTTCAAATGGCTCTGAGCACTATGGGACTTAACATCTATGGTCATCAGTCCCTTAGAACTTAGTACTACTTAAACCTAACTAACCTAAGGACATCACACAACATCCAGTCATCACGAGGCAGAGAAAATCCCTGACCCCGCCGGGAATCGAACCCGGGAACCTGGGCGTGGGAAACAATGTATTTACCCTAATAGTGTTCAAAAGTCATAATATATATAGCAGTTCATGACATCCATTCTTACAAATGTACTGTTTCTGATGGACACACGTCCAGATCATCCGCTCTCAAAAATCCGCCATCTCACTTCCCCACATCCACCACTGCTGGCTGCTACGCGCTGTTAACAGCCAACTGCCCAACACTACAATAGCGACTATTGCAACAATGCCGACCAGCCTCAGACTGCACACAGCACAGTCAGTGATTTTCATATAGAGCACTACGTGACTTTACCAATAAAAAAACCTAAGCAGCCTACTTACAACTGTTCCGTTGAGAAGATGTGCTATATCGTTTCTGATCTTGCTAGTATTTTTATATTAAGCTAATTTTATTTTTGGCTGTTTACATTTAGTCTTATGCAGATACTGAGAGAGTCCTATCATATATTAAGCAATATAGGTAACACGCTAATATATTTACGAAAACTTTAAAATATCTTCCCAGTACACCAGATTTCAGGAGCTCTACAGAGAAAAGGAGGTTTTTAGAAAAATAAAAAGCGCACCAAAATTTTTGGAAACCGACATTAGTAAAATAGAAAACTTTAAATAGTTACATAGCAATAATTTAACAAAAGTAGAACCGTCTGTCACAGGAGAAAGGAATCGTAAAATAAAAGGAACGTACTACATAATTATAAATATTTACAATAAAAAGTGCAAATCGAGAAATGAAAAAACACCTGTTACAAAACGATAGTGAAACTATAATACCTCCATGCAAACGAGTCCCTAGCACTGAACTAAAAATTAGACAAATTAGAAATATTAGAGAGAAGAATTACGAGGAAATGTTTAGATGCAAAAGAAACACATAAACCTGTAACTTAAGAAGCAAACAAGAAATATACAAAACACAGAAAAGAACAGAAACAATAAGAAACAGAAGAGATCTATTACAGATAGGAATTATGAGAAAATGTTTGGATGCAAAAGAAACACATAAACATGGAAATTAAGAAATATTCGAAAACACAGAAAACAGAAACAATAAGAAAAAGAAGACTGATATTTCTTATACATAAGTAAAGAGAACAGGATGACAAAAGAGATCTTCAAAAAACTCTGGGAGGAGGAAGCAAACAGCTGGATTCGGTAAGTTATAAAAGATTTAGAAACAAACAGCATGAAAGAAGGAGAAGCAATAAACAGAAATATTTTCAGATGGGAAGTGTTGCAATTAAATGGATCCCAAGGTAGAAACGGTAAGAAGTGTAAAGTGACCTGAAGAAAGAAAAAAGAGACATGGTCAAAAAATCGGGGAAAAAGAGGAAAACCCAATAGGAAAGAATTGAAATTAATACATGGTCCATAGCAAACTATGTTGAAAAGAAAAAAAAAATAGTTTATTTATGAATTAGTTTGTTTTACCAGAAAGATGAGTATTTTAAGATGAAGTCGGTAGGAAACAGAAGGACGGACAGAGAGAGAGAGAGAGAAGTACGTACTCTTAAGCATAAAGCTGCCCCCAATGCAAAGATTAAACACTTTCTACGTACAATCGTAGTGCAGGCGGTGTGTATTTGCCTTCCTCTGATCTTTGAATTGACTTGTCCACGCAGTCAGGGAGACCTACAGCTTAAAGTGAGCTCCAAACCATAGTTTGAAACTCGGACCTTTGGTTTTGAAATCTGCCATGTACCAACTTAGACGCCTAACCACTCTAATTACTGTTAAGAGAAGAAATTTGTGCTCTTCACAATATACATCAGGAATACAGAAGTCACAGTTCATACTACTGCTGCATCTACTACAGCTCCAATTGCAGATTTTGTAATTTGCATATTTATACTACACTGCTTTCTTTTTCCTTTTTGGAAGTTGCGTACTCAATTGTTGATATCACTTTTATTACGAGGGCGGTTCAGAAAGTAACCTCCGATTGGTCACAGTGCGGGTTGTGGGGGGAGTAGCGACGCCATCTGTGCGTTCACGCACTCAACAGGTCAGTCGGCATCAAGCCGTGGTCGAGTGAACGTCGTACCTGCGCTTGTTTAGTTTTTGTGGCAGTTTGAAATGTGTGCTGCAATAGAAAACCCCGCCAAATGTGAAGTGTGTGCTGTCATAAGGTTTTTTACAGCCAAAGGATATTCTGCAGCAGCTATTCATCGTGAGCTTTGTGTCGTGTATGGACCAAGAGTTATGAGTGAAGGAGTTGTCCGTGAATGGGTACGTTTATTTAAAAGTGGACGAGAAAACGTTCATGATGAAGAGAGGAGTGGTAGACCATCATTGGTGACTGACGAACTCGTTCTGACAGTTGATGCAAAAGTTCGTGAAAATCGACGTTTCTCAATGTCGGAGTTGTCTACTGGTTTTCCACAGATTTCTAAGACTCTCTTGTACGAGATAGTGACAGCAACATTGGGTTACCGTAAGTTCTGTGCACGATGGGTGCCCAAAATTCTTACCGACCACCACAAAACTCAAAGAATGGCCTCTGCATTAGACTTTCTGTCACGTTATGAGGACGAAGGAGAACCATTGTTAAACAGAATCGACCCGTGACGAAACCTGGATTAAGTACGTGAACCCTGAGACAAAAGAACAATCAAAGATGTGGGCACATTCAAATTCGCCTGCCAAACCAAGAAAAGCCTCGCAAGATTTTTCTGCCAGAAAACTGATGGCAACGGTGTTTTGGGATGCCAAAGGGGTGTTGTTGGTTGAATTCATGGAACGTGGTACGACCATTAATCAAGACGTGTACTGTGAAACAATAAAAAAGTTACGACGGGCTATACAGAACAAACGCCGTGGTATGCTGACTTCCGGTATCGTTTTTTTGCACGATAACGCCCGTCCTCACTCTGCTCGCAGAACAACGGCCCTTCTTGAGTCCTTCAAGTGGGACGTTATCAACCATCCACCTTACAGCCCAGACCTGGCGCCAAGTGATTATCACCTCTTCATGCATTTGAAGAAATGGCTCGGGTCACAGCGGTTTGATGACGACGAAGAGCTCAAAGATGCGGTCACAGGCTGGCTCCAGGCACAAGCGGGTGATTTTTATGCAGAAGGAATTTCAAAGCTTGTGAAGAGATACGATAAGTGCCTCAATCGCTATGGAGACTATGTAGAAAAATAGTGCAAAGATGTAGTTGTAAGATGTATATATTAAAATATTTTTATTTAACTAGGTGTATTTTTTTAAATCAACCGGAGGTTACTTTCTGAACGGCCCTCGTACATTGTGTTTATGGATATCCTTGTTCCTTCTGAATTCTAATAGATTATTTGGAAACAGTTATGAGATAACATAGGTACTGCAATTTTGGAAAAAAAATTATTTTTGAAGGCAGAATGTATCAGCTTTTTAAGACAGAGTATATTAAGAGAGATTAAGAGAGGAAGGAAGAGATTTCAGATACTGGATGACGTGATGGACGGTACAATATACAGCAGCCTTAAGAAGGAAGCAATGGATCGCAGAAAATGGAGAGGCAAAGGACCTGCTAATATAGCAGAAAACTGATGATGATGGTATTAAGAGAGATGAAAACAAAAGGTTAGGGAAGGATATAGATATCGAAAGTCATTGGAATTAACTCAGACGCAGAATGTGTATTGAGAGAGGAACTTACATCTCCTCATGCTGTCGAAAAGAGAATTATGTGGCTAAGAGGAAGTACAAACTAAAAACAAAAGAAAAAGATGTCTCGCGTTAAGCAGTTTGAAATGGAAGTGACGTAAGAAGAGTATGAGAGCCAGCGAAGCGAATTGAACCTGACGGCAGCCAGCCTATGTGTCTTACATCTCAGACACTATGTTACAGTGAACAGTTGCTTCCAGTACGACATGTAATTTACCTGACTTCCAAGTAAATGGCTCTCATCCAGTCCCAAGGGGGTGGGATGGGGGTGGAGGCTAAAAGTGTAAAGGATTGATAGTTTTGTAAATGGTAATACATTTACTGCAGTATTGAGATCTTAATCATGTTTCGCAGCAGGGTCTGCCTTCGTGGTCTTCTTGCAACATGATCACTGAAGGGCAACTTCTCCCGCGTATCAAGCAGATAGCCCGAGGACGGGAGGCAGGGGCATGATTCACAGTGACAAGTCACGGGGTGAGCTGACCAAGCTGATTTCCTTCAGCTGTGATTCATAACGTCTAAATGAGATGATGTTAAAGCTCGATGCTGAACTCAGTTTTTTTCTGATAACATTTCATGTTTACTGAAATCAAACGGTCTAGGTGCCAACTGCATTGTACTTTAATCACACAGTTGGTATGGACTCAACTGAGAATGATTTTAAAATGTTTCGTATACTTATGTCGGGAATAGCACTCTCACGCAATAACATGTGTAGGGTTGGACGCCATGCGTCACTGCCAGCTGAGGAGACTTTTTCATTCCAGTTGATAACGACGCATCTCATTCAAACTTTGAAAACACTGCCTGACAAACATGTGAAGCACTCAGAAGTGGAGGAGGAAACGAAATGAAACTACACGAACTGACAGGGTATGTGACACTATTTCAGTGATTCTAAGAATTAGTCAACTTTTCTAACACCTTGGCAGTATGAGCACACTTATCAGCATCACGTAGCTCTCTCTGGCCTGGATGCATGCATTGATTCATTTAGGATAAGTGTCATAAAACGGTTGTGTCCTCTCCTGAGGCAAGCTGGCCCCCAACTGTTGTAACTGGTCGTTGATATCCTGGACACTGACGTTGGGACGCAGTTGACGTCCGAGTTGGTCCACACATGTCCTATCGGGGGCAGGTCTGGGTATCTTACTGGCCAACGGGGTGCCTCAGCATCACGCAGGCAACTCATAGAGACGGAGACACGTCCCATATGTGGACAAAAACTGTCCTGTTGAGAATGACACCACGACAGTGTCGCATGAGAGAGAACACTTGCGGACGCAGGATGTCTCTGATGTACCGTTGTGCCGTCAGAGTACCCTCAATTGCTAGCAGCCTGAGCTGAAATCATACCCGATGACTCTCCACGCCACGAAGCCACGAGTAACACCGCTCGGCCCCTCCAAAAAATTGGAATAATGGGACTTCTTTCCACCTCGCCATAGCCGCGGGCGATGATCATACAGGGTAGTGCAGAACCACGATTCATCGCTGAATACAGTGCGACGTCATTCGTCATCGGTTCATGCTTCCCAGTCATGGCCTCACTCCCAAACGCAGCCGTTTATGTTGGGGTATTAATGGCAGTTTACGTATAGGATAATAATTCCCAAGTCTGCTGCCGCGGTGGTCTCGCGGTTCTAGGCGCGCAGTCAGGAACCGTGCGACTGCTACGGTCGCAGGTTCGAATCCTGCCTCGGGCATGGATGTGTGTGATGTCCTTAGGTTAGTTAGGTTTAACTAGTTCTAAGTTCTAGGGGACTGATGACCACAGCAGTTGAGTCCCATAGTGCTCAGAGCCATTTGAACCATCTGAACCAATCGTGATGACACAAAATGTTGCAGGGAATCAATTACTTGTTGCCCGATGACACGTGTAGGTATGAAGAGTATACCATGTGTCTGGTGCAGAAACGGTGTCGGCCACGGTCGACCGAAAACCTTACGACGAGTATACCTCCTCTCTCGTTCACATGTGGTCCAACATAGGGCGACTGTCACATCCGAATGCCCCACAAATCTGGATATTGCAGGATATGACCAGCCAGCCAACTGGAGACCCACAGTCAGGGCCCTCCCAAACTCTTGTCACGTGCTGATAGCGCCGTCTCATGCGAGTGCGCGTTATCTCCATGCCTTTCATAGCGATCACCTAACGTCTGATGCTGTTCTCGCCCCTTTAGACAAGAAGAAACTAGCAGCTTTCGAAGTGTGGTGCTACAAAAGAATGCTGAAGATTAGATGGGTAGATCACGTAACTAATGAGGAGTTACTGAACAGAATTCCGGAGAAGAGGTATTTGTGGCACAACTTGACTAGAAGAAGGGATCGGTTCGTAGGACACGTTCTGAGGCATCAAGGGATCACCAATTTAGTGTTAGAGGGGAATGTGGAGGGTAAAAATCGTAGAGAGAGACCAAGTGATGAACACACTAAGCAAACCCAGAAGGATGTTGTAGGTTGCAATAGTTACTCAGAAATGAAGAAGCTTGCATCAAACGAGACTCTGGACCGAAGACCAAAACAACAACAACAACAAAATCAACAACATATACCCTACCAGGCTTGGCAACAACACTAAACATAAAACACGCTAATGCACTCTGGTGGCAGTTCACCTGTCACTGAGAAATGCAACTCTAATCGTTAACAAACCCACCTTCGGTCTGAACATGTAGGAAATTATATTATCGTCGGACTATATCTTTTGGGTTCATCGCTTTTTTTGTCAGCTAGTGTGCGTTATTATGGGACCATTTGAAACTTGGGACTCGAAACAGGAGCCTTGCTTCTCGCTTCCAGTGCACGCACTCCACTGCAGAGTGAAAGACTGGAACTGGAAACAATGCCCTCAGCTGAGACTAAGCAATTCTTCCAGGAGTGATAGTCCAGTAAGGTTGTGTGCAATTTGGAAGATAGCAGACGAGGTACTGGCGGAAGTGGTGCTGTTAGGGTGGTTTGGTAACTGTGCCAGTATAGCTCAGACGATAACAGCCAAAAAATTTGCTCTCCAAAACGCGAATATCGAAAAAATAAAAACTGCTTTGCAATTCCGGGGAATGTAGCAATTCCGGAGAATGTACAGTTTTTCAGCCGAACCATTCTACTGAATTTTTCGCGCCGCTGTAAAAGTAGAATTGGTTCAAATGGCTCTGAGCACTATGGGACTTAACATCTATGGTCATCACTCCCCTAGAACTTAGAACTACTTAAACCTAACTAAGGACAGCACACAACACCCAGTCATCACGAGGCAGAGAAAATCCCTGACCCCGCCGGGAATCGAACCCGGGAACCCGGGCGCGGGAAGCGAGAAAAAGTAGAATTCTCCTGAAAGAAATGCACCATGAAAATTTTGGAAACATTTCTTTTGAATTCGTCCTTTTTTTTTTCAATTGCAGCTGCGGCTTGTAGCTCAGGAGTGATTGTAAGGACTCTAAGAGGCAACTGTCTGATGTATGACCGCTCATCTGCCGTCATGCGATCACGAGCAGCCTGAGACTCAAAGAGTCTTTGCTCAGAGCATTCCGACGCCATTTTGGGGTGATGGCCCTTGGTTTGTGTGACTTGCCCTCGGCCTGCTGTAAGGTAACTACAATGCGGTTCTCATATAATTTTATGCTTTTATGAAGTTCTGCAGAGTGTCTTTGCCTGTGTTCTCTCATATTGTTTGCATGCCAGGGAGGAAGTTCACGCTGGGAACCGAAATCGAGTGTGTTTTATTGCCTTTTTTAATATATTTGATATTCAGCACACCACGTGCCTGTTATCAACTTTCCTGAACATGGATGATCGGTTGAGTGAATTAATAGGAGTGTAGTTGTAAACGCATGGGACTTGATCAATTCAGGTGGATTTTCTTGATTCAGCCTTGCAAGAGAGGCCTGAGAACGGCATTGGGATTAATTTCCAAAGCTGGCTTAAGGCGACATCCGGGAATGACGTTTCCTGGACAGGCTTTCTTAAAGGGCATCCTCGCTATTGATTCTTTCAGACCGGTGCGCAAGGAAGGCGTTTGTTCAAAGTTTTTGAACCGATGCAAAGTTTTAAGGAAGATGCAACAGATGTTGTCTCTCCTATCTTATATTTGGAGGAGGTGCCTGGTACCACTAAAGAATTTGTCCTGTTGATTGATCAATTCGCATCCTCCAAGTTTTTCATCTCTGGACACGGAGGCGAGACAAATTGGATGTTGCACAATGTTAGCCAGTCGCAGAGAGTCGCTGAGCTGGTGTGTGGTGAGTATGATGTGCGGCTTCTGTGCGCACCAAGACGGTGATTTTGAATGGGAGTTACCTCAGGTTTCCCGAATTAGGAACTTTCTGTACTTTTTAAGTCATTTGTGAGAAGTATTATGGGGTCGCGAAAATGATAATTTTGCTACCATTTAACTACGAGGCGTATTCCAAAACTAGGGCACGGTTACGAATGTTTAACTGATGGTAAGCCTGAATGAAGTTTCACGCATGCAGCCCTGTCCACCGGTTGTTTAGCAAACTACTGCAGTGTTGGTTTGATTCCGTAGTCGTTTGCCAGTCGGTGAGGCCAGATCGGAATGCCGAGACAATCGTAGAATCCGCCAGTTGTGAAAAGCACGATGTGATTACATTTTTGCTGGCAACAGGATCTTCAGCTGCTGAAATCCATCGTAAGTTCCGCCTTGTGTCTGGAGCTGAAATAACGAGTGACAAAGATGTTCCAAAATGGGGTCGAGAAATTCAAAATGGTAGCACAAATGTTCACGACGAACAGCGGAGTGGCAGGCTCAGTCTTCGGATCTACAACATCGTTGATCAAATGATCCAGAAACTTCGAAGTGTTCGGCGATTGATGATTAGTGATCTGACCAATGAATTCCAAAATGGTGCTCGAAACTCAATTTACAGGACTGTCACTGAACAGCTTGGGTACCACAAATGTTTGTGAGGTGCGTTCCAAAATTGTTCACTGAGCAGCGCGAAGAGCAAAGAGTGCGTAGTGCTCGACAGCTTTTGGAGCGCTGTACACAAGATGGATATGATTTGTATTTCCACGCTGTTATAGCGATGACATGTGGATATCGTACAACAACGCAGAATCGGAGCAATAGCCGCCATTCGAGCTCACCCGAACCCAAAATGTTTAAGCAGTCTCCTTTCTCGAATCGAAAAATGATAGCTACCATTTTTGAGATGAAAAGGGCGTCCTTTTGATTGATTTCATGGACTGTGGGTCAACAGTGACAGCTAACGTATACTGTGGAACGCTAACCAAACTGAGACATGCGAACAAAAATCGACCCAGCGGGAAACTGCTGTCTGGCATAAACCTCCTTCACGACAACGTACGCCCTCACACCGCTGCCAAAACCAAGGAGAAGATTCAACATTTTCCTGGCGAACTTTTTGTTCGCCCTCTGTACAGCCTCAAGCTTGCATCAAACCGACTGTTCCGTCTTCCTGCGTTTGAAAAAGTGGCTGAATTGACAACGATTTCAGAATAACAATGAACTCAAGACTGGTGGTACAAACAGGTTCAGTTACCAGGCGGCGAGACTTTTATGGTTCAAATGGCTCTGAGCACTCAACTTCTGAGGTCATCAGTCCCCTAGAACGTAGAACTACTTAAACCTAACGAACCTAAGGACATCACACACATCCACGCCCGAGGGAGGATTCGAACCTGCGACCGTAGCGGTCGCGCGGTTCCAGACTGTAGCGCCCAGACTTTTATGCAGAGGGGTTAAAGAAGTTGGTGCGGCGTTACAGAAAATTTATAGATGCGAACGGCGATTATGTGCAAAAGAGAAGTAGATACGTAGTAAAATATTACTGTCAATAAAAACCTTTTCTCAATAGCTCATTGTTTTTAATGATCCAATGGGTTCTTAGTTTTGGGATACGCCTCGTAGATTTAGATGGAGCCTAACTTGTTTCCCATCCGGTCTTTATTAACTTCATGCATCGTAGTCCTGACTGAGCATCGTGTTCTTTTCCGCTGCAGGTCTCAAATCAGTTTCGACGATCCAACTTTTGCTAGAAAATGGTGACTATTATTTCCAGTTATTATGGCAAGTCTTTTGTGTGTGAGCACATGAGCGTCCATATTGCGTCCCTGAGCCAACATACTCTCTCTGAATAATGATTATTAATGAAGTTTCCCCTCACAGAAGGTGTTAGGATTTTATACATACTCCATGTTTAATTAGTTTCGGGGGTGCGCTCCACTTAAGTGTCATTTAAGCATGAATTTGGTTCATTTAATTTTTCCCCAGTGTGCATACCAGCATCCTTCTCTCCTCCTCTGATCGCTAACGTCATGTGCCCTGTAAGACGAAGTTACTAGGAAGCATTTAGTAAAGTTCAGTCTCTGATCGGTCGATCTTAAGTCGGGTAGCTTGACTTCAGTTGCGCGTTTTATTTGTGGCAGATATAGGTATGCAGTCAATTCATGTGACTGGAACTGGGACTTCAGTTGACTCGGCATGCTGGGGAAGCTAGAGGACGTTAAGCACAGCTTTGTGGAATAGCGAGGTCGGAGCTACGAAAAATCCATGTTATACGAGGTGCGACAATAAAGTAATGAGACTGATGTGAAAAAAAATGTTGCTTACCATTTTAGTCAAGTTTAGTGTTGTCTCCTTCAAAGTAGTTCCCTTCTGATTGCACACACTTTTTCCAGAGCTTTTGCCATTGATGGTAACATTTCTGGAACTCATCTTCTGTAATATCCTCCAAGACCCTTGTAACAGCTTTTTGGACATCTTGTGTTGTTTGAAAATGGTGTCTCTTGACCGCCGTTTTGACCCTTGGAAATAGAAAAAGCCGCACAGAGCGATATCTGGGGAATAAGGTGGCTGTGGTAGTACTGAACTTTGTTTTGAGGTTAAAAATTGCTGTACTGACAGAAGAGTGGTGTGAGATTTTTGGGGACCATTTTTGCACAAATCTTTCTCACACCAAGATCTTCAGTTTTTCTTAGATGTACCGTTTCTCAATTGATGTTCAGTTCTCCTGCAATCATTTTCACGGATAATCTTCGATCAGATCATACGAGTTCATGCACCCTGGCCTAGTTGACATCTGTCCGTGAGGTTGATGGTTGTCCACTGCGGTCTTCATCTTCAACATTCCTTGTGCCTTCACTAAGCATTTTATGCCAACAAAAAACTTGAGCTCTTGACAAAACCTCCTCTCCAACAGCCTTCTGAAGCTTACCGTAAGTTGTCGTCGCGTTTTCACCCAATTTAACGCAAAAAGAAATGGCATACCGTTGCGCAGTATTATGCGGTTCCATCTCCGTGACGAGAGACACAAACACATGTTAACTTATTACAGCACAACTCACGACTGAGCAGTTGCATCGATGTGCCGCTTGGTCTAGAAGCAGCTTATAGACCAAGGTCAAAGATATTGTGCCTACGCAAGCCTGCAGTGTTACCACATCTTGCAAAGAAAATAAGTCTCATTATTTTATTGTCTCACCACGTATGACGAAAGGACGTCCCACTGCAGATCGAATTACCAAATTTTAAAACTTTTGGTTTATCAGTAAACAGTGGGAGTCTCATAGAACAAAGGGATGTTCGAGGGTAATCCCAAAAGTAAGGTCTCCTATTTTTTTATAAGTACATAGACCTGTTTATTTCTACAATGGTTTACATCAGTTTACTGCTTGAACATTTAGCTATTTTTCAACATAATCACAATTTCTGTCGATGCGGCAGTTTTTGTATGCCCATGTCATACCAGATCGCTGCCATGCTGTTCAGAAAGTTATGAACCTCTTCTTTCACCTCATCGTCGGAGCAGAATCGCTTTCTGGCCAAATGTTCTTTTAACTTAGGGAACAGACGATAGTCACTGGGAGCCAAGTCAGGACTATAGGGTGGGTGGGTGATTATGTTCCACTGAAATTGTTGCAGGAGAGCAGTGGTTTGCCGAGCGATGTGTGGGCGAGTGTTATGGAGAATGTGTATGCCCTTGCTCAACATTCCTCTTCTCCAGTTCTGAATTGCCCGTTTTGAGTTTTTTCAGAGTATCACAGTACCTGTCAGCGTTAATTGTGGTCCCAGCGATTCATGTCCGACGACGAGGTGTTCATAACTATCTGAACAGCATGGCAGTGATCTGGTATGACATGGGCATACAAAAACTGCCACAGTGTCTACAAAAATGCATCGACAGAAATTGTGATTATGTTGAAAAATAGCTAAATGTTCAAGCTGTAAACTTATGTAAGCCATTGTAGAAATAAACAGGTCTATGTACTTATAAAAAAATAGGAGACCTTACTTTTGGGATTACCCTCGTACATGCTCTTTCACCAGACCTCGTGACTGTGTCTCACGGAGTGAGGCTGTGTGCCGTCTGGCAGGCAGGGTCAGCTCAGCGGCCACTTTGGTGCTATTCTAGAGTAGTAGATTATGTGCCGTCACATTCACCCCGCCTCTCGATTTCTTTTCCGTAATCACCCTTAAAAACATAAAACACTACATCTAATTGCACAAGCACTGAGCATAGTCACCTTAACGAGACAAACAAAAATACTCTCAGCTGTCGAAATAAGAGGAACATATCTCCATATACCCCACAAACGAAACCTGTAACAAAGCGAAGGATTTCAGGTTGAGATAATCACAGGGCACACAGAATCGGTTTCGTCAGACGAGTTTCAATTAATGTGTTTTCCTGGACGAATAAACTCAAAACTTTAGCTTGTTCTGACATCACAAAAATCGTATCATTTGATATTACAAGTTTGTATACTAATGTACCTGTTGAGCAGACGATGGACATTATAGAAACCAACATGAGATTCCATAAAATATTATCTGTCCCTGAGGTTGGTGAACTAATGGCTCTGTTACGCACCACCCTCAAATACAATTACTTCTCTTTTAAAAATAAATTATATTCGCAACCCTGTGGTCTAGCTATGGGCAGCCCTTTAGCTAGTATCATGTCAGAAATTTTTATAAACTCAATGGAGCAGATGTTTTTTCGGAATTATCCGGACCTGGCAAATAATATAATTTTCTATGCGAGATATTTAGATGACTTGCTGTTTGTGTTTGAAGGTTCCCATGAAGGCTTAGAACTGTTATTTACCACTTTCAATAACCTCCATGGAAAAATCAGCTTCATGCAAGAAAATGAGACAGCTGATAAGACTTTAGACTATCTCCATCTGACTCTAGCCATTATTAATAACAAAATAGATTTAAACAGTTTTCGAAAAGCAACCTATTCCGACAACGTCATACCAGCTGATTCCACCCATCCTCAGGCCCATAAAATGGCCTTCTTTCACTCGAGTATCCTTCGAGCCCTTTCCATTCTGCTTTCGCCAGACAATTCACAGAAGGAATTAAAGGTCCTCGAAAACATCGCTCAGAATAATGGATATAATCCCACATAGTGAGACTTGTTTAACAAAAAAAACACGAAGGAAGACTGCCACCCTTTCCAGGTCAGGTACCCACAATCAAGACCAGGCAACGAAATACATATCAGTTCCCTTTATAGGTAACGTATCCTACAAGGTAGGTCGTTTACTAAAAAACCTAGGGTGCAAAGTTTCTTACTCTACTACCAATAACCCAATAACCTTAAAAAGAATTTAGTCCATTCTCTTGATAAAGGTACTGATAAATCATCCCTGTCAGGTGTATATAAAATCACTTGTGCTGAATGTCCCTGTTACTACGTTGTCCAGACAGGAAGGGCCCTGTCTGTTAGGTTTAAAGAGCATCTGTCGACTAAAAGCGGTGATGGAACACGAGGATCTACATTTACTGAACATCTTGTCCAAATGGCCCATGCTCCCAAGCCTCTAAAAGATGCAGAACTTTTTTTGCATAATGAAGTCAAAGGCTGTAAGTTAGACACCCTTGAAAAATTGCAAATGTTTAAACATCTTATTACTGATAGAGAAAATTTACTTAATGATCAGCTGCAACTAAAAATAGGAATTATTTCGAAGGATTTCAACCTTTACTCCAGTGTAGTTGACCCACGGCCCGCTTCGAATGGCCGATGCTGTTTCCTATCTGCTTTGCCCC
This sequence comes from Schistocerca nitens, assembly GCF_023898315.1. Classification (NCBI taxonomy): domain Eukaryota; kingdom Metazoa; phylum Arthropoda; class Insecta; order Orthoptera; family Acrididae; genus Schistocerca; species Schistocerca nitens. The sequence goes on along the minus strand of NC_064617.1, from coordinate 387,568,820 downwards.
TTTATTATAGTGCGTTCGTACATTGTGTCTCCATATATTTTATATTATACCGGTAATGAGACCAGTTGCAAAGGTGTTTCTTAATTTGCCTGTTTTATGTTCAAGATATTTTATGCTTCGCACGCCTGTGTCTCCCATACTAATTTATTATTTACTGTAGTGGGGTTTCGCCCTCTTATCATAACATTTGAATGTAAATTTTCTTGCCCTGACTTAGTAGGTAGTTCTTAGGAAAATTGTTTAATGTACTGTACCATAGGTAGGCATTGGTCCATTTGCAGGACTGTTTCCCGCCACATTTTGTTTACAATTTACGTTGTGCTAAGTAATTTTGAGACAGCTTGTCCCTAGCACTTGCGCATGTGCTTGGCCGCTGGCTGAGCCTCGCCGCTGAACTGCTCGCGACGTCTATATAGTTACCTTGTTGCTTACGTGTGACCCTTATTCCTGGCCCGGCGTAGCTCCGTCTATGTTTTTTTATTGTTTTTAGTATGATTATGCGTCTTTATTCTGTATTAGTTTTACTCTGTGAAATGGCCAACGTTTGGTCCTCAAAATAATTTAATTTTTGGAAGTATCACGATTTTACTTATTATGAAATCATTAGACTGATGATGCATTCCAATGTTTAATACGTGTACGTATGGGTTAATTTATAGGCTCTGAAGAAGATACCATTATTGGCATCGAAACCTAGGTAAACTAAAAAAAATTACCTTTCAACTTGAATTTCTTATTATCTGAGCAATTCACTGTTGCTGAAGCGCTGCATTATGTTAAACATTTGTGAATAAACAGGAGTTATGAAGGTAGTGAGACAGTGTTATAGCCTATTCAGTTTGCACATTCAGCAAGCAGTAAAGGAAACCAAACAGAAATTTGGCAAGGAAAAGTTTGCAGTATAAGATTAAGTCTTTTCGGATAGTATCTGTCTAAAATGTAGTCTTTTACGGAAATGAAACGTGGTTGGTATGCATTTCAACAAGAAGAGAATAAAAGCTTTTGATATGTGGTGCTACAGAAGGATGCTGAAGATTACATGTGTAGATCGGATAACCGATTAGAGGGTACTCAACTGAATTGAGGAGCAAAGCAGTTTATCGTACAACGGGATTCGACACATACTGAAGCATCAGACTCGTCAATTTGGTGATGCAGGTAAGCGTGCGGGAGGGGGGAGGAATGAATTAAAAAATGCAGGCATCACTGTTCGACCACAGTAAGCAGGTTCAAATGGATGTGTGGTGCAAAAACTACTCAAACATGAAGAGACTTCATAGGATAGGCCGGCCGGGGTGGCCGAGCGGTTCTAGGTGCTACAGTTTGGAACCGCGCGACCGCTACGGTCGCAGGTTCGAATCCTGCCTCGGACATGGATGCGTGTGATGTCTTTAGGTTAGTTACGTTTAAGTAGTTCTAAGTTCTAGGGGACTGATGACCTTAGAAGTTAAGTCCCATAGTGCTCAGAGCTATTTGAACCATTTTTGAACTTCATGGGATAGACCTATGTCGACAGCCGCGTCGGACTGGTCTCCCGTTTGAAGACAGCAATAACTACAATGTCTAAAACGTAAAACTGCTTGTTTTCGGATGTACGGACGATTATAGAAAATCATAAATCTTCAAAACAAAATGACACCCATCTAGTTGCTGCAAGTTATTCAACATTGCTGCTAAAATTTGCAAACATAAATGTGTTTATTATAACATTACCGCCGTGTTTATGCCATTCTATTTCATAAGCTGCGCGCCTCGTTGTACTTTCGAAGTCTACATAAACACAGACAATCTCTTGTAGTTATTCATATAGCATTTCTTCACGAGGCTAGTAGTTGTTATTGTAAGTACTGCGATCACAAGGAAACTGAACTGACCTGTGTGCTGACGTATCGGCAGTTTTTTTTTTTTTAACCGCTGGAAACGCTGACACAGAAGCCTGTTCGATATCAGTAGCTGACGCTGTGGAGTGCCGCTTCCTTATAGCGGCCTCTCTGATTTGCTGCCCGCTGTACTCAACGACGTCTGGCAGCCGCAAATGTCCGCCTCTTGAACGGCCGCATCTATTGCCCAAGAGCTAACATTTAATGAAAGCCGTGTTGTATTGGAAACGAACTGCGGAGTATGTTTCGTAAAAGAGAAAAGTCCGAATGTTGCAGTGTCTCAAGTTTCTAGATCGGAACACTGGTGTCATTTTCCCCGGGCAAAGTGTGGTGAATATTTACAGTTTTATATTTTAATTTTTTTTTTATTATCGAGTTGATCCTCTATGGACTGCGTGGTAACGATCAATTTCATTTTAGTGTCGAGGTCTTGTTCGTAGTATCGAGCGAGGTGGCGCAGTGGTTAGCACACTGTCCTCGCATTCGGGAGGACGACGGTTCAATTCCGCATCCGGCCATCATGATTTAGGTTTTCCGTGATTTCCCTAAATCGCTCCAGGCAAATGCCGGGATGGTTCCTTTGAAAGGGCACGGCCGACTTCCTTCCCTAATCCGATGAGACCGATGACCTCGCTGTTTGGTCTCTTCCCCCAAACAATCCAATACAATCTTGTTTGTATTCCAGCTTTGACTTCCTGCCAGTATCTTCTGAGCCCACCAAGAAGTGCCTGTTTACGCTCTTCGGACAAAGGTCCGCTCCATCTTTCGGACCTTGGTGCCATTTTAAAACCTTGGTAGTTGTTCACCAATCTTCTACCGGGTGATCAAAAAGACAGTATAAATTTGAAAACTGAATAAATCATGGAATAATGTAGATGGAGAGGTACAAACTGACACACATGCTTGGAATGACATGGGGTTTTATTAGAACCAAAAAAATACAAACGTTCAAAAAATGCCCGACAGATGATGCTTCATCTGATCATAACAAAATAAGACAAAGCAAAGATGATGTTCTTTACAGGAAATGCTCAATATGTCCACCATCATTCCTCAACAATAGCTGTAGTCGAGGAATAATGTTGTGAACAGCACTGTAAAGCATGTCCGGAGTTATGGTGAGGCATTGGTGTCGGATGTTGTCTTTCAACATCCCTCGAGATGTCGGTCGATCACGATACAGTTGCGACTTCAGGTAACCCCAAAGCCAATAATCGCACGGACTGAGGTCTGGGGACCTGGGAGGCCAAGCATAACGAAAGTGGCGGTTGAGCACACGATCATCACCAAACGACGCGCGCAAGAGATATTTCATGCGTTTTGCAATATGGTTTTTTTTTCGGTTCTAATAAAACCCCTTGTTACTCCAAGCATGTGTGTCAATTTTTACCTCTCTATCGACATTATTCTGTGGTTTATTAAGTTTTCAAATTTATACTGACTTTTTGATCACCCGGTAAATTGAAATGACAATTAAATCAAGACCCTAAGCTGTCGACAGGCGTTGATGTACATTATCGGGGACAGTTGAAAATGTGTGCCCCGACCGGAACTCGAACCCGGGATCTCCTGCTTACATGGCAGAGGCTCTATCCATCTGAGCCACCTGTGGACGAGCGGTTCCAGGCGCTTCAGTCTGGAACCGCGCGACGCTACGGCCGCAGGTTCGAATCCTGCCTCGGGCATGGATGTGTGTGATGTCCTTAGGCTAGTTAGATTTAAGTAGTTCTAAGTTCTAGGGGACTGATGACCTCAGAAGTTAAGTCCCATAGTGCTCAGAGCCATTTGAACCATCTGAACCACCGATGGCGCAGAGGATAATACGACTGCAGGGATTTATCCCTTGCACGCTTCCCGTGAGACCCACATTCCCACCCAACTTAATGTCCACACACTACATTCGTAGTGCCCCTGCCCATTACACTCATTACTCGCGGCAAACAATCTTACCGAGTCCCGTAAGAGTTCGATGAATGCGTGTGCATCCAGCACAGAATAAGAAGAAGGTCAATGGTCGGTTAGCCTTAACTATCTATGAAGATGGTATTTTCACATTCTTCGAACCATCTCGGCCTTGTTTTCTTAGACGATGAAACTCCATATACTTTTTGTCAGTCGGTCGCCGTCCACCCTCATGAATGACCATAAAATAACAACCGTCTCTTCTTAATGGATGCTGTGATAGGTTCTGTCTTGCGGCACAAGTCCTCATTTGGTCTCATTCACCATTGTCCATCAACCCAGCTATTACCTAGGACTTTCCTTAACATCATACGCTCTCGCTTTTCCAGCCAATCAGCTTGACCTTGTCTGTTCATGGTGAAAGTTTCAGACGCATATAAGCCCTCAGGTTTTACAACTATATTATAATATCGGAACTTGACCCCTATAGTCATAGACTTTTCGTTATAGGTATTCTTTGTCAGTTGGTATGCCCTGGTCTAACTTCCTCATCCTGACATTAATTGCTTCTTCTTCGGCCGCGCGGAGTGGCCGAGCGGTTTGATACGCCATGTCACGGATTGCGCAGCCCCTCACGCCTGAGGTTCGAGTCCTCCCTCGCACGTGGGTGCGTGTGTTGTTCTTAGCATAAGTTAGTCTAAGTTGGTTTAGTAGTGTGTGAGTCTAGGGATCGATGACCTTAGCAGTTTGGTCCCTTAGGAATTCACACACATTTGAACATCTGCTTCGTCTTCTAACACATTCTCCTGGATGAGTTCACCAAGATACCTAAAATTCTTAATTCGTCCGATTTTTCCCAAATTGGTGATCATCCATTCAGGTCCATCACAGATGATCGTCATTTATTTTAATGTATTTATACTACACAGACTGAAAAAAAAAAATTGTGTCACCAAGAAAGAGTTCTGCGATATAAGCGAAAGTTGGTAGGCGTGTTTCTATATGTGAAATATGATGTCTATTCAAATTTCGCACCAGGCGGATAAGAGCGGTGCTTGTAACGTCGCCACGAGAATGCATATCAGCTTTGCTTTAAACATACGCAGTAACGGTCGTGAGCGTTAGTTACCTTTGAGATTGGTCGCGGTGAGTTGATGTTAGTCAACAATGCCTTTAAGGCGACAAAGACTCCATTATCAACACCTCGCTGAGACTGAATGAGGTCCTGTAATAGAGTTACAAGGAGCTAGATGTTTTTTCTGCGTTTTTGTAGAAAGACTTGGCAGTAATGCAGCCACTGTACACGACTGAGAATGCACAACTCCGGACAGCTATGCGGCACTACCGAGAGCATTCCATGTTTCCCAATCAGGGCTTCACTTCAAACACAGCGGTTTGTGGTGCTGCGTTAAAAACAGCTCACACATGTGATGGTAATTCCTCAGTCCAGCTGATGCTACTCTCTGACTAAGGGTGTGGGTTGACACAAAATTTGCAGGGGCTATGGTATCACGTGTTGATAACACTCCACAGGCATCAAAACTGGCAATGCTACAGCAAGTTTCTGTCAGACGCTGACAGCGGTCATGCGGGATCTGGCAGATCCAGTGGTGCGCTCCCGCTGGCCACACCTCCAGTGGCTTTGTACCACGAGCGCCCTCTGCCACTGTGACACAGGACAGCTGGTGGCAGCCACAAAGCGCCACTCGACCTTGGGCCGTCTTCGCTACATGACGCTACACAAATGCCGCCTAATCGCGGCTCCAACACCATCATTAATGCTCTAGTTCAGAGATCCTCATCCTTGTTGACTTTTGGACTCTATTTCTTGCTGCATTATTTGTAATGAGTCTTTGAATGCTTGAAGAAATAGAAGGTAAGTAAATCTTCTGTTCACTGTGCTAACTTGTTTGCTAATAATTTTTTCTCCTGTCCATCTTTCCTACGCAACGGCCTTGCCGCAGTGGCTCCACCGGTTCCCGTGCGATCACCGAAGTTAAGCGCTGTCGGGCGTGGTCGGCACTTGGATGGGTGACCATCCAGGCCGCCATGCGCTGTTGCCTTTTTTCGGGGTGCACTCAGCCTCGTGATGCCAATTGAGGAGCTACTCGACCGAATAGTAGCGGCTTCGGTCAAGAATACCATCATAACGACCGGCAGAGGGGTGTGCTGACCCCACGCCCCTCCTATCCTCATCTTCCACTGAGGGCACACGGCGGTCGGATGGTCCCTGTAGGCCACTCGTGGCCTGCAGACAGAGAGTGTGCAGCTTTCCTGCATCAACGGTTGCCACATCACTGTGTAGCCCAATTCTCCTTACTGTAATGCATGTGTTGTGCACATCAGGGAGTCTTATCATCATATTGTAGGCATAATGCGAATGGGTACAATGTGTTTGGTGCACAAAACGGTGATCCTCTCTTGAAGTGGTCAGATGTGGTCGACTGCCTGCCCTGACGTTCCTGTGCAGCCCAACACTGGGCCACTGTCACACCTGAACGTCCCACAGATATCGATGTTGCACGATTCGATCAGTCAGCCATATGCAGACAAACTCCTTTGAAGCTGTCAGGTGTTGATAACGCTTCTGACCAGAATGCATGACATCTCCATGTTCTTTACAGTGATCGCTCAGCATCTGACTGATGTTATTTACGGTCCTTACGTACTCTCACCAGGCCTGCCAAAAATACGAAACACAAACTACTCTAATGCATTGTGGGGGTCATTCTGTCTGCCGCAGATAATTATAACTCTACGGGTTTATATACGCGCCGATGGTGCGTTTGCATGTGCGAAGTTACAATGAAACCCGACCATGTTTTCTGGATATCTCACTATTTCCTGTCGGACAGTGTATGCTGTAGAATGCCGGAAGACGCCGAAGCTCGTAAGTCCTATCTGCAGTTACCACATAAACACGACTACAGCTTAGAATTTTTCATTTTTGCTGGAGGTAAGGCCGCGATTGAGAAAACTTACTTAAGTGTTAAAATTTGGGTCAACGCATACAATTCGTTATAAGATCACAAGCTTTGTGAAAAGGATCCATAAATTCCGAATGTACAAGGAGGACAGCCCGACTAGATACGATAAAAACAACAGTCACAGGAAACGGTTACTGGGATAATTAGGAGGCTGGAATTCACGAAGGTGGCAAGAAACGGTAATCTGATGAAAATACTGACATTAACACAGTTACGTTTACGTACAAGGCCAGCATCTTAAAGACAGTAGCTAACATTCTGAAACCTCGCAACATCACAGATGCCTTTAAAACGGGAAGCTTGCTGCCACTAAAAATGCGTCCCTATTTGGAAAATAAGTACGGCAGTCTGCGAGAGTACTGCAAAAGTGCGTAACCTGTAAAGCTAAATAAATAGGGTGCCAGGGAGTAATTTTAAAATAAGATACATAGGCATAAATACTATTTAAGAATGAGCAACATCGATCGACAAACCAGCGGTAGCCACCAGTTGTGCCATGTTCGTGATTCTGCACATTTGCTAACTGAACTGGACCGATATGTTGTCCCGCCCGGATAGCTGCATGTGTTAATGTGACCGCTTCCGGGACGGGGAGGTACGCCAGTTACGGATCGAATCTGTGCGGAGCATTAACGACGAAGGTCGGTGTGCCGGACAGCCTCAGTGTGGTTTTTAGGCGGTTTCGCATGTCCCACTAGGTGAACACCGCGCTAGTCAATCAGCTCAATCACCAACAGGATCTTGAAGTGTTACATGCACTTCAGAGATGAAAGAAACTGGACTTAATTAAAGAACTGGAAATATTTCTGCGTAATAGTAAGGGCGGAAATACTTGTATACGTGTATTTCCCGTTGATGATTTGCGAGGATGTGACGATAAACTCCCCTCTTTCACCTCAGAAGCACGCTACGGATTTAGAACTCTGTCACTTGCACGCAGAATTTACTCTATATGCAGACAGAGAGGTATATTGCTTCTCATCTGGCGGGGTAGATACGAGACTGATGACCTTCGCTGTATAAGAATACTCAATCAGCATCAAGCAATATTCAGTCAGCAGCAAGATCTTGAAGTGTTACATGCACTTCAGAGATGGAAGAGACTGGACTTAATTAAAGAACTGGAAATATTTCCACATAATAGTAAGGGCGAGAATACTGATGATTTGCAATGATGTCACGATAAACTCCCCTCGAGAAGATATAATTAGTGTAAGCACAGCACAGCACCAGATAAATGTGATTTGTTTTAAAGATTCTTTTATATTCTACCTGAAGATTAGAGTCTGCTCTCGAAACGTGTGCTGTGACTTGTGATCTTATCACGAATTTTAAGTGGCTGAGCCTAATTGCAATATTTTGCTGAGCAACATCACCTACATTATAGGTCATCTACGTAGCTGCTTGCTTACTATGCTGGAAGAATTTATAGCAGTTTTTAACTACCTCAGCCTGAAACGGTATTACCGCTTAGCATGTATATATCATATAATTAAATAATAATACATCGTTCCAAAAATGTAAGCAATCTTTGAGGCTGACTGCCCCTGTGCTGTCTTTGATGTGTGAGGAAACATTATAATCCTTCCTACAGCCTGTCGTAATTCGAGTGTATTTAACGTTAAGTTGCAGTGCGTGGAATGTATTCGTAGTTGCGAACAACCATCAGCCGTGTAATGAAATGGAGATAACGAAAACTGGTGGCAGACCGGGATTTGAACCCAAATTTTCCGCTTATCGCGAGGGATCACCTTATTTTACGCTATCAGAACACACTTAACGGCCAGACCCAAATCCGGAAGCAGTCAATACGTAACTTTAAGCAATAATTTCAAACATATTTGTAGCTCGTTGTTATTTTTAATTTATCATTTATATGTACTGCATTACAATCAAGTTCACAAAATTTATTTCTTGTATCACATAGCGTACATGAAGATAAGATGTATTCTCCTGTGTACTTATTAACCATTACACTACGTTGTTTTGTCATAAGACTTTGACATATACATACGTTGGGAGGGGGCAATAACAACAAAATTGAATGCAATAAAGGGAATTTTCATGAAAAACAGGAAAGAAACACTTCTACATTAGCCACACCCCATGCCTTGAAATACAGGCGGAACAATAGGTAGACATTATTCCGGAACTGATTGAAATACTACTGGCCACTCGAAGTATCACATTGCTGCCATCCAATATCCCCTGCGGCAACCTTACACCATTATCACCGTATTAATAAAAATAATTTGGAACGCACTTTGAGCTGATAAACTGTGTTTTTGATTTACTCTCATTATTTCACTTTTTTTCAGTATGCTTCTCTGCTTTTGGCAAATAGAAAACACTACAGTTATTCGCCATTTGTATAATTAACCCATCACGCGACACTCCCGGCTCACTAGTACCTTCACAATTTTATCTCGAAACAGCTAACCCAATCTTGTTTGTCGCGATGTGTGTTCCAGTGCACTGGTCATTAGCCCATATCCACTACTTGGAAAATGTAGATGTTTCAAGTCAAACGTATCCCGCAAAAAAAAAAAAAAAAAAAAAAAAAAAAAGTTTAAAAAAATGAAGACATCACCTGGAAGTCATCATAAAAGAAAATTGAAAATATCCAATAGAAACAACATATTTTATGGTGCTTTCAAGCAGAAACCCACGAATAACGTTCGTCCGCGGAGCACAAAGTGTTTGTGGTATGCAGCCTAGACATCGATCCCGTCTGTATATGCAAACAGAAGCCGGTAAACTAGATCAGTGTTTCAATTCTCGGAAATATCACATGATACGCTTTCATCAGAAGCTCCGCCACGCACTTTAGTGCTTTCGGTCGGTATGCTGTCATCCACCGCAGTAAATTACAAATGCCTTACAGCAGTAATTACTGAAGTCCTCAATCTAGCAGAGCGCCCTTTCGCATCAAAGCAGTGGAGCGTTCCACATACAGTCATACGAGAAATCATTCACTAAATTTAATGAGACAATGCTGATCCAGAATGCATATTGCGAACTAAACTCATATTTGTTGTACCACGATACGATATTAACCACGAAAATTACTTAAGAAACGAAGATAACTACAAAGATATATCAGCGTCATTTGATATCGTAAGTACTCTCATTCGTCATTTCATGGAGTTTTATGGGACTTTCTTGTGTCTGTGCACATGAAACTTTCTAACGCAGAGATATCATTCAAGTACGCCTTGGCTTTTCTTCATCTGCTAGTGCATCAAACGAATAAAAAATTGGTCTTGCAGTCTCTACTTTGAGGAATACATGAATGTCAATAGCTGTTGATCGATTCCCTTGTTAGTTACAAATTACATACTCAAACGAAACGATTGTCTGGTTAAAAGAGTCTGTACAGTAACAAGAGCCGGCCGGGGTGGCCGAGCGGTTCTAGGCGCCACAGTCTGGAACCGCGCGACCGCTACGGTCGCAGGTTCGAATCCTGCCTCGGGCATGGGTGTGTGTGATGTCCTTAGGTTAGTTAGGTTTAAGTAGTTCTAAGTTCTAGGGGACTGATGACCGACCGCTACGGTCGCAGGTTCGAATCCTGCCTCGGGCATGGGTGTGTGTGATGTCCTTAGGTTAGTTAGGTTTAAGTAGTTCTAAGTTCTAGGGGACTGATGACCTCAGAAGTTAAGTCCCATAGTGCTCAGAGCCATTTTAACCATTTGGAACACTCACGAGAGTACATCAAATGGAAAGTAACTGGGAGATGGCGGTAGTGTCGCGTGCATAAGGTATAAAAGGGCAGGGCATTGGTGGAGCTGAGATCTGTACTCAGGTGATTCATGTGGAAAGGTTTCCCATGTGGTTATGGTCGCACGACGGGGATTAACAGACCTTGAACGCGGAATGGGTGCTGGAGCTAGCGTATGGGAAATTCTGCTTCGCAGATCGTTAGGGAATTCAGTGTTCCGAGATCCACAGTGTCTAAAGTGTGCCGAGAATACGAAATTTCAGGCATTACCTTTCACCATGGACAACGCAGTGGCCGACGGCATTCAGTTAACGCTGAGAGCAGCGGCGTTTGCGTAGAGTCGTCAGTGCTAACAGAAAAGCAACAGTGCGTGAAATAACCTCAAAAAAACAATTCGGGACGTGTGGCGAACGTATAAGTTAGTGCAGTGGGGCGAAATTTGGCCTTCATGGGCTATGGCAGTTGATGACGCGAGTGCATTTGCTAACAGCACGACGTCGCCTGCAGAACGTCTCCTGGACGCTAGACGACTGGAAAACCGTGGCGTGGTCAGATGAGTCCCGATTTCACTTGGCAAGAGCTAGTGGTAGGGTTCGACAGTGGTACAGACCACACGAAACCATGGACCCAGGTTATCAACAAGGCACCGTGCAAAATGGTAGTGGTTCCATAATGGTGTGGCTATGTTTACATGGTCCAAAGGATCAGACGATTGACTGGAAATGGTTATGTTCGGCTACCATTTTTAACCATTCATGGACTTCATGTTTCCAAACAATGATGTCATGTCACCAGGGCACAATTCTGGGCAATTCGAGCGAATGATTTGGCCACCCACATCGCTCGACATGAATCCCACAGAACATTTGTGGGACGTAATGGAGAGGTCAGTTCGTGCACAAAATCCTGCACCGGCAACACTTCCGCAACTATGGACGGCTATAGAGGCAGTATGGCTCAATATTTCTGCAGACTTTTTGAGTCCATGCCACGTTGCTGCACTACGCCGGGAAAAAAGGGGATCCAATGCTACATTAAATGGTATCCCATGGCTTTATCACCACAGTGTATGCGGGATGGTCTCTTAGGCAAACAACTATAAAATTTGACATCATTACGAAGCCGTATGAGAATCAGAAAGTAAGGGAGGCCGGCCGCTGTAGCCGGGCGGTTCTAGGCGCTCCAGTCCGGAACCGCGCTGCTGCTACGGTCGCAGGTTCAAATCATGCCTCGGGCATGGATGTGTGTCATGTTCGTAGGTTAGTTAGGTTTAAGTAGTTCAAAGTGCAGTGGACTAATGACCTGAGATGTTAAGTCCCATAGTGCTTAGAGCCATTTGAACCAAAGTAAGGGACAAATCACTCTACATTTGCTAAATCTACTTTTAGATGACAAGACTTCAAAAATAATTTACACAGTAAAAAGTTTCTATCTTTAGAACGCAATTATGAGACAAAAAAACTCTTTTCAACGGACTAGGGGAAAATACAAACTCACCACTGTTTACATTAATAGGTGAAACATTGGAAGTATATCCCAACAGGTGATCATCAAGACGCTGCCAGACATCCACTTTCCCCTCACTCTGCCCTGATACTCTCCAAACAACTTCTGCCCAAAATCCAGTTGTCTGAACACCTAACACACCATTAACCACCCTCCGGCAACATTCTGCCACCACCCCTTCCCCAATAACCACAGCACCACTCTCAGTTTATCTTAAGATAATGTTAATATTTTTCTAATTGGCACAATATCATCCCTTCCTCGCGCTTTTTCTATATCCACCCATATGAAAATAGATGTTCATACTTATGCATATATGTATGTATACTTAGGTAACAAAAGTCACGAGACACCTCCTAATACCACGTCGGACCTTGGTGTAGTGCCGCAACTCGACGTGGTAGGGACTCAACAAGTCGTTGGGAGTCGCCTTTAGAAATACTGAGCCATGCTGCCTACATAGCAGTCCATAATTGCGAAATCGTTGCCGATGTTAGATTTTGTGCTAAAAAAGACCTCTAGATTACTTCCCATAAATGTTCGATGGGGTTCATGTCAGGCGATCAGGGTGGCCAAACCATTTTCTCGAACTGTCTAGAATGTTCTTCAAACAAATCGCGAACAATTGCGGTCCAGTGATATGACGCATTGGCATCCATAAAATTAACGTCATTGTTTGGCTGCCAGTGTAGCTGAACATAACCATTTCCAGTCAACGATCGGTTCAGCTGGACGAGAGGACTCATTCCATTCCATGCAAACGCAGCCCACACCGTTGTGGAGCCACCACCCGCTGGCATTGTGCCTTCTTGACAACCTGGGTCTATGGCTTCGTGGAATGTGCGCCACACTCGAAGCCTACCATCAGCTCTTATTAACTGAAGTCTGAACTCATCAGACCACGCAATCGTTTTCACACGTCTAGGGCCCAATCGATAAGGTCACGAGCCCAGGAGGGGCGCTGCAGTTATGTCGTGCTGTTGGTAAAGACACTCCCATCGTTCGTCAGCTGTCATAGCCCGTTAACGTCAAATTTCACGCCACTGCCCTAACGGATACATTAGTCATACTTTCCATAGTTTGTGTGCTGGGGTTCCATGCCTGTTGTGCCTGTTGCACGTGGTCGAGCAGTGCATGGACGGTTATTGCTACTTCTGAACGCAGTGTTGCTTGTCCGTTAGCACTGACAGCTCTAAGCATACGTTGCTGCTCTCCGTCGGTAAGTGAAGGCCGCCCGCCACTGCGCTGGCCGTGGTGAGATGTAACGAATGAAATGTTTTATTCTCGGCATTTTCTTGACACTGTTGGTCTCAGAATATTGAATTCCCTACCGATTTCTAAAATGAAATGTCGCATGTGTCTAGCTCTAACTACCATTCCGCTTTCAAAGCCTGTTAATTGCCCTCGTGTAGCAATAATCGCGTCGGAAACCTTGCATGGGGGCTTAATTAATATTTAATGCAAATAATTTTAATTTTTGCTTTAGTAGCTGTCTGTTTGGTTACGAAGTCTCGTAACGGTTGGCCCTGAGTAGTATTATTACGCTATCTGACTGCATAGAACAATAACAAAGAATGAAATGGAAATTTTCATCAACACAATTAATTAATTAAGTCCCCAGCAACTATAAAACCTACGAAACCAAAGCACAAGTGTAACTGTTCTGTGTGTGGAAGTATGACTCAACGTTCGCATCTGGCACGGTTCTTCTTCAATAACACAAGAAATTTTAAATATCATTTATACTGAATTAATTAAAGAAAATAAAAATACCATAATTACTCAAGAAAACCAGAATTACACTCTAATACAAGAACATAAGCCAGATGCTTTGTTGACTGAACCTGTAATGACGCATTATTTAAAACATGGAAATAATGAAAAATAAATCAAGTTTCGTTACCTTCATATATTGACCAAAATCACTCTAATCATTACAATATATCTCCACACCGACTCGCTATTACCACATCTCAACTTTTCAGTATCACATCTCAGCAAGCACTCTCTACTAGCACATCTCAACAAACACTCTCTGCTACGAGTTCTTAACAAGCACTGACTACCACGAGCTCTCCCCAAGCACTGCCCACTACGACATCTCAATAATCACTGCCAGTGGAGGCGGCGGAACAATACTCTCTAGCGCGATCTCTGGCGCTGTGGCTCAGTGTAGCCACCTTTCATATGCCCTTCCTCCACGGCTAGAATTTGATGGTATTTTTGCCAGCACTGGTGGTGAAAATACCACCAAATTCGTCAAAAAAATACAGACATAAATAAAAGATAATATTAATGCGTAAATATCATATAACTAGATAAAATTTTGGCTTTGCATTGACCTTTCAATAACCTAATATATAAAATACAGTAAGCAATACAAATTCTTTCATACATGTGACTTTACATAACAGTTTACACAAGTATTATGTGGTTAAACAGTTCAATCAATAGCGTCAGCAATGACGAATATGTGCAGGTAAGAGTCTCATAACTTTTCACAAACAGTAATACACAAAAAATCAGTTTATACAAATATTCACGTAAACGCTTTCCATAGCCCAAGAAACAAGTAGTTGACAGTTCCAGCAGTAGCACCCAGCAATGGTTAACAGGTGCAAAAACCAACAAGTGACATTTTTTCAGTAGAAACAGTCCATCAGTGGCACCCAGTAATGTTGAATAGGTGCAGACACCAACAAGTAACACCATTTCAGTATAAGCAGTTCCATTAGTGGCACCAGCAATGTTGAGCAGGTGCCGACACCAACAAGTAACACCATTTCAGTATAAGCAGTTCCATCAGTGGCACCAGCAACGTTGAACAGGTGCAGATATCAACAGGTGACATCTTTTCAGTAGAAGCAGTTCATCAGTGGCACCCAGCAATGTTAAATAGGTGCAGACACCAACAAGTAACACCATTTCAGTATAAGCAGTTCCATTAGTGGCACCAGCAATGTTGAGCAGGTGCAGACACCAACAAGTGACATCATTTCAGTAGAAGCAGTCCATCAGTGGCACCCAGCAATGTTGAGCAGGTGCAGACAGCAACAAGTAACACCATTTCAGTAGAAGCAGTCCATCAGTGGCACCCAGCAATGTTGAGCAGGTGCAGACATCAACAGGTGACATCTTTTCAGTAGAAGCAGTCCATAATATTCACTTTCACTAATCACACTGTTCATCAGCAGAAATTAAACATGTCCTAGTGGCACCAATCATGTAGAAAAAGTGCAAATAACAGTTCATAATATTCCCTATCACTAATCACACAGTTCATCAGCAGAAATTAAACATGTCCAGGTGGCACCCACCATGTTGAAAAGTGCAGCACCATCACTAATCAGACAGTTCAGGCATGAACAATAGTTTGAATACACATACAATGCTTTTACACTAAACATACAAATCATAACAAACACACAAATGATATCAGATAATTGTCCTATTAACTATTACAATACACAAATACCAGTAAACCTATAATATTTATGGGTGTCAGTGCAAGCCACAACAACAAGTAAAATAATATTTAGGAGATAGGTTGGGATCACTTCTCTGGGATTATAAAAGGAAAACACACAAAACACACTCACTCATCTTTCATCCACATTTAGTGCTACTGTGTAGTTGAATAGTGTTAACTGTGTAAATGCAATTCTGTCAAAATTTTATGTTCATCATGTGTATCAAGTAGTAGTGGCAGCAATGTATAACAGTCAATAATAGTTAGTCAACGTCATAGTCATCATGTCAAGACCAATGTTTGCCAAGCCAGATCAAAATGTACGGTTGCTGAACAACTGTCAGTGAGCCAAGATATGCAAATGCTTCCTCTCTCCAAAAAAAAAAAAAGTATATACTGCTTATTGATTTAACAAAGTGTGTGTGTAGACAATCTTCTTTGTACTTGAGTGTTCTAGTCTGCCATCTTCATCCTCCTTGTTCCATATAGACCAACAAAAAAAATATGCTCCTCACTTACTTCACCTCTTATCCACCAAACTCCAATAATCATCAGCATTACATAATCTCAATACGTCAATAATACCTCATTTACCTTACCTCTTGTCCACGAAACTCCAATAATCATCAACTTCACATAATCTCAATACCTCAATAATACGTCGATACATATAAACCTCAGCACCAATATCATTTCACTTCCATAACAACTCTTTCCTCTAGTCAGTCTCCTCGAACAAGTACAGACAAAATCCTAGTGCAACTTCAATTCAGCATCCCATACAATCCGAAGACACAGTGTCCACACACAACCTCTGTGTAATCCATCTGACACAAATTTTCTACTCATTATAAATTATAAGATACATTTTGGTTCCTTGTCCATCATTAAATAAAAGAAATGCATACATGACCTCTAACAGCCTTTAGTTTGAATAACTTTCAGTAAGTAAGTACGATTACGAAGTGTTAATGATCATAATATTTCACAGTGTGTACACCACTTCAAGAATTATGGCAAACAGAAGCAAACATGTGGAGTATTTCTTGTGTCAAGTGTCACTTCCTATTTCAATTACTCACGAAAAATGCAGTGTAATAACTGTCAATGGTCTAACCTAGTGTTGGTATGTCATGTCGTTAGCTTCCACGTGCATGGGGGCTTAATTAATATTTAATGCAAATAATTTTAATTTTTGCTTTAGTAGCTGTCTGTTCGGTTACGAAGTCTCGTAACGGTTGGCCCTGAGTAGTATTATTACGCTATCTGACTGCATAGAACAATAACAAAGAATGAAATGGAAATTTTCATTAACACAATTAATTAATTAAGTCCCCAGCAACTATAAAACCTACGAAACCAAAGCACAAGTGTAACTGTTCTGTGTGTGGAAGTATGACTCAACGTACGCATCTGGCACGGTTCTTCTTCAATAACACAAGAAATTTTAAATATCATTTATACTGAATTAATTAAAGAAAATAAAAATACCATAATTACTCAAGAAAACCAGAATTACACTCTAATACAAGAACACAAGCCAGATGCTTTGTTGACTGAACCTGTAATGACGCATTATTTAAAACATGGAAATAATGAAAAATAAATCAAGTTTCGTTACCTTCATATATTGACCAAAATCACTCTAATCATTACAATATATCTCCACGCCGACTCGCTATTACCACATCTCAACAAGAACTTTTCAGTATCACATCTCAGCAAGCACTTCCTAGTAGCACATCTGAACACGAACTGACTACTACGAGTCCTCGACAAGCACTGCCCACTACGACATCTCAATAATCACTGCCAGTGGAGGCGGCGGAACGATACTCTCTAGCGCGATCTCTGGCGCTGTGGCTCAGTGTAGCCACATTTCAACCTTTTGACATAAATCACCTGAGTAGAAATGACAGCTCCGCCAATGCATTGCACTTTTCCTTTTGTGTATGCGATGCTATTGACATCCGTATACTTTATGTGCATCTCTCTATCCTGTGATTTTGTCAGCTCATTGTATGTTCCACATATCCTCCTAAATCACCAGACCGATTTCAGCCAAACTTGGTACACATATCTAGAAAGGATCGCTGTGGGGGTAATAACTACCCATCAAAGGGTAGCAGGTGAGTGTGAAAAAGCAGTGCAGCCCACGATGCGTGACTACCCGAAACTTTTTCTCGCTTGCGACCCTCACAAAATGATGAACGTAAAAAAAAGAAAAAAAAATAATAATAATAATAAAATAAAATAAAAAAGGAGGGGGGGGCGCTTATTACATTCTCGATGTTCCAGCAATAGAACTTCCCCGTGAAGCATAACGTTTTAATTTATTACTTCTACCAACTGTATATTCGTGACGCATTTTTGCACACGGCATTTGCTATACCACTGACTGTACCAGAAAAATTACATCACTGTACGTCATAGGCAATGAGTTGCGTGAACAGCTACAGTATCAGCAAGAGATTGAAATTTATTACTTCGTTGCTACTCATTCTATTCGCAACACATTTCGTAGACAGTATCCACATGCAGCTCTGAATGTACCTAGAATATATATATCTTGTGTGTATTGCTAGCAGATATCCAGTATACAGGAGGTTATTCTAGCTAATATTACCGACGTTCTCATGTTTTGAAAGTTCAGTAATGGATAGTTCTTCAGTGAAGTTTCTCATTTCATATACATGTTGAGTCACTAACTATTGCCATCTAGAATAACTCCGGAAGTATGATAGTAGCTGAAAAGTCCCATGGACGAATGTTGCATGGGACAATAGGGGCCTTAATATGTCGTTGGTTTTTTGTTGCTAGGTGGGGTCGCTCCAGACATATGAAGGTCAACTTTGCTTTTTAAATGGGATGCTATAGTTTGATACTTATTTTCTGATAGCGGCTATCGTGACGAATCCAATGATGTATAACAATAAGGTCTTTGAAGGTCAGCGAAGGTAAATAAGGTGGCAGGAACGTTCATTTACGGAAGGTGTTCGAAGTGATGACCATTGGTATCAGTGCAGTGCTGCAATCTTCTTATCGTGGATTGAGTGGTATTCCCATGTGAAATACACACGGACTTCACAAATAATTTAATAATTCTAATTCTAAACAATGTCGTGCTGCCGGGTGGGAATACTACAGAACTAACAGTTTAATAAGTCGTTGTAGCAAAATACTGACATGAATTACTTGCAGAAGAATGGAAAGGCTAATAGATGTAGTTTGGGTTCCCGAGAACATGCGAAGCAATACTGGCCCTACGACTTATTTTAGAAACTTTGCTGAGCAAACGCAAACCTACGTTTTTAGCATTTACAGATACAGAAGAACTTTTGACAATATTGACAGGAATACATATTTGGAAATTGGAAGGTAGCAGGGATGAAATGCAGGTAGCGTAAAATTATTTACAACTCGTACAGAAACTAAACTGCAGTTATGGATCTACGAACAGAAAAGGGAGGCAGTGGTTGAGAAGGGAATAAGAAAGGGCTGTAGCCTATCCCCGATGTTATTTAGCCTGTTCAGACAGCAGGCAGTAAAGGGCGCCAAACAGAAATATGGAAAGGAAGTTGTAATTCAGAGAGAAGAAATAATAGCTTTAAAGATTGCCAACGACATTGTAATTCTGTCGTAGATATCGGACAATTTTGTAGAGGAATAGAACGGAACGGATATCGTCTTCGAGACTTATAAGATAAATATCAGCAACAATAAAACAAGGGTAATGGGGCGTAGTTGAAATAAATCATGTAATACTGAGGTAATTATATTAGGGAATGTTACAATAAAAGATGACTTATGCTATTTAAGTAGCAAAAGAACTGACAATGAAGGAAGTAGAGAGGATACAAAACGCAGACTGGCCATACGAAGGAAAGCATTTCAGAAATTTGTTAACATCTAACATAAATTAGAGCGTCACTATTTCTTTTCTGAAGGCATCTGTCTGGTGTGTAGCCTCGCACGAATATGGAATGTGGACGATAAAAAGCTCAGACAAGAGAATAGAAGGTTTTTAATGTGATGCTTAAGAAGAATGATGCAGATTATATGCATAACTAACGAAGATGAATTCGGTCTGATTGCGGAGAAAAGAAATTTATGGCACAACTTGACTAAAAGAAGAGGTAGAATGGTAGGACACATTCTGAGGCATCAAGGGATCAGGTTTGTTTAATGGAGGGAAGTTTGATTTGTACAAATTTTAGTTGTCCAGAGCTTGACTGCAGTAAGAAGGTTCATGTGAACGTCTACTGCTGTAGTTATGCAGAGATCGAGATGCGTGCACAGGATATTAATGTGCAGAACAGCACCAAGCCAGTCTTCACACAAGAATTCAACAACAGCCTGGCACACGCAAAACAAAAGCGTACAAAAACAAGAAAACTGAACATTTCGACGCAGTATGTGTCGAATTTTCTTAAATAAGTGAGAAGTGATTCTGTTAAACTCACTAGAAGAAATGCAAGATTGTCAGGACAGGCAAAATAACCATAACTAATATTTTATTTTAGCAAAATTTTACGTGTCAGCTGTTCCAAATTTTTAAATAAGAATGCAAAAACAATGTTGCACATTATTCTACAACTATTTAATGACGTTGCCTTTGACCTACAAGTAAAAACACGTCTGAAAATTGAATAGTAATATGTTGCATCTAATTTATAAATGGGTTTTGTGTTGAATATTATATAAGTGGATTTACTCATTGTTTTAGCGGTGTGTAGCAGAATAATTTTAGAAATTCTTGCAGCTGTAATTTTTTTAGATGGTGATTTTTACTTTGTTACGTTTTTTGTTAAGTTTATGTTAATATCTTTCTTTTATACTTGGGTTTGAGGGACTTTGTCTCCTTTCTGGTATGAAAAGTTAATATAATTGGTCTGATAAGGCTCTTAACTTCTTTCTATGAGTTTTTTGTTTGTTTGTAGGATTAAAGCCTTTATTTATTTCTTATAGTTAGAATTTTTAAGAATTATGACGTTAATAGAAGAGAGGAACAAAATTTTATCTTTTCAAACCACATAATTTTTCAAAAAAATACTGTATTATAACTTGCAATTACATTCGTTAAATACAGTGAAATTAATTCTTAAAGAGCCTCGTTACAAAGATATCAGCAAGGAAGTGTAATGAACCAGCAAAGAATAAATTTACTTTGTTTGCCGAACAGAAATCATTACAGTGAATCACCTCAGCTAATACTCCACGAAAAATATAAAAAGAACAAGACAAAGTACATAATTCTGTAGGATAAATGAGGAAAAAACAAATTATTAAATTCAGAACCCGTAAAACAGTGAATGAAGTAATTCGTCAAAACTAATGTTACTCGCTCACTATAGTCGACATATTTGTCACGCGAGATTCTGCAACTTTGTAAGAAGGGTATCGTCAGGAGTGTCCCAGGAAAGTGTGATAACATAAATTATCTGACGGACAAGGTGAGCTGCAGTCTGTGGTTTTTCCTGATGACAAAAGTACAATGTTAGTAGAGTGCTGCTTGACTGTCACGAAGATTACATATCTGGGCGTAACTTTACATACCGGTGTGAAACAAGCGAAGGCGACTAGTCGACTTCATTGTATTGGGAGAATTATAGTAAACTGTAGTTCGTCGATAAGGGAGACCGCTTATATAACGCTAATGCTGGGACCCATTGTTGAGTATTGCTCGAGTGTTTGGGACCCCTACTAGGTAGAATTAAATGAGACATTGAAACAATTGAGAGAGAGAGAGAGTCTGCTAGCTTTGTTACCGGTAGGTTGGATCAACAGGCGAGTGATACGGGGATGTTCCGTGAAGTCAAATGGCAATCCCTAGAAGAAAGATGACATTCTTTCCGCGAAACACTGCTGCGCAAATTTAGACAACCGGCATTTGAAGGTGACTGCGGAACCATTCTACTGTCGCCAACGTAAGGACCACAAAGATAAATTAGGAGTCGTAGGGAGGAAATGAAATAACTAGTAGTGGTACAGAGTACCCTCCGCCATGCACCATGCTATGGTTTCGTGAGTATGGACGCAAATGTATCCACATGGAATTACACATAAGAAACCAGTATTTTATTGTGTATTTTCTAGTATGATAAAAGAAAACAAATAAGTTAAATATATTTAAATTTTTTCAATTTTAATCTGATAATTATGTATATATTGTGTTTCATACTAGAATGTCGTGTTCCCAGTTTGGCACAGCTTTGCCACAGGAAAGCGGTCGAAGAAGTCCGTCTTCTGGTCGGCTCCTGATCGTTGTCAGGAGGCTAGTTTTTGATTACGCAAAGGCTTCTATTATTTGGAAAAGAACAGCCTTTTGGATTTCTTTACGTAATCAGTATAAATTTTATAATTACCTAAGGGACCTTTAACAATGAACAATAAAACATTTGCATTTGCAATTGAAATCATTAATAAATGGGGCAGCTATGAGTTATATAGAAGACAAGGAGCGGCCTTCTGTCTTCGACCAGGATGCCGCAGTATTCTCTGCTGTAGTAAAGGCTGTTTGACCTTTATAAAATAATATGACATGGAGGTAAAAAAAAAAAGAAAAGAATAGAATAAGAAATGTGATAAATGCTAAATATATTCAAATAATTCTCACAAGCAGTTAGGGCTTATTTATAAACAGTGTAACTTACATAAGTGATTTTCTGATTGTATGGTGCGATCAGATTTCGGCCTGTCATGTGCTAACTCCTTGGTTCACGTTTTTGTCACAAATTACAGTCATTACTTTTCTCCTTCATGAGAGACAATTCTTGCACCGTTCAACACCTTCATAACAATAACTTGCCGGTGTACAGTATCGAACATAAATTATTTGAATTTTATTAATTAATTACTGTTGTCTGCACGCTGGCAAGACCGCTCACTTTTATGGCATAAAGGAGACCTTCTTTACGCTTTCACATTACAAGAAGAAGTACGATAAAATCTGAAGATCTACATACGTTTTTACTATCATCTTTTATTTAGATCGAAGCGGAACGCTCAGTTCAGCTACTGTTAAAATGTTTCTTTGACTGCGCAATCGATGTATTAGCGTCCGAGCTAGATGCGCATCTTTACAGTTACGTAAATTATATAAAACAAATGTCTTTCAAAGAATAGGCCTCATCTCATAAGTTGATCATTTAATACACAACTAGGTGAATGCCTTTCCAAAGTTACTCACATATTTCACACGACGGAAAGCCCAATAATATTACAGTTTCCAAATGTATACGACGGTTGTCTACGCAAGTACGCAGATGTGAAGAAGATTAAGAATTGATCGAAATTAGCCGTATTATAAAAATAAATGTGCAGCTACGACTGTAAAGTACAGGGCATATTTTAGGCTAGTCCCCGTTTACCTCACTCTTTGGGAGACTTGTCCGAAGTTCTGGTAGCATAATGTGCCATTTTCCCTTTACTGCCATTTGAAGGTCAAGAGAAGACTTGTCTACTGACATCGTGTGGACAATGCGTCTACCAAGAGCTGCCCAAGTTTGCCCTACGGGAGTGACGTTTTTAGACGCACCTTTTACTTGTGGGACTATGCCAGTGTCTCAGGTCCAAGTCGAGTCACAGTAGTGTGACGACAGCCGTCACGGGCGCGCTGAATCACTGTGGGCGGTCTCTGCCAAAGGCCCTGGGCCGTATAGGCAGTTTCCTGTGCGGCCTGGGAGTTTCCCAGCCAAGGACGGCAGCTTTTCAGCGACGCGGCGTTCTGCCGTGTGAGCTCTGAGGCGTCAGGGGCACGCGCCGTGTTCCGGGGATCAACGCAGCGTACCGACTTCGCGTGCTCTGCAATGGACCAGCCCGAACAACCGAGCGATCGTCAGCGTGTAACACTATCGCATGAGGGCTGCAAAAGCACTTGTTCAAAATGTAGTCTGCCACTTTAGTCCCACATTCAAGCACGCGGATGGCAAGTGTAACGCTATTATGACGGTTTAAAGCATATTCTTAAATTTAACCGCTGTTTAAAGGTACGAGGGCTGTTCAATAAAGAATCATCATAATTTTTTTTTGACAACGTACATTTACTCATCTTCATCATTTTGAGGATCCTTCGCAAAGGAGTCTCCCATGAATGCGATGCACTTGTCTCAGCGTTTCTGCAAGTCTCCAAATACGTGCTGGAAACCATTTTTTGAGAGGTCCTTCAAAATCGCCTCCGCAGCGTTCACCACTGCTTCTGATGATTGACAACTCCTCCCACGAAGTCACATGGGGCTAAATCCGGACTATAGGGAGGGTGAGGGATGCACGTTGATTTTCGCAGGATATTCAGCAAAAACATTGGCAATATGCGGCCGCGCATTGTCGTGGTGCAGCATCCAGCCTGCTCCACGGAAATGTGGACTTTTGCGCCTGACATGTACTTGCAATGTTTTCAGGACTTCCCTGCAGCACTGTCCAGTTACTTACGGGTGTGCAGGTACAACATGCTGATAAACCATTCCATGAATATAAAAGAATGAGACGACCGTAGCTTTCCTAGCAGAAGCAACCACTTTTGCTTTCTTGGGGGTCGGTGATGGAGATTTCCACACTGAGCTTTGCTATTTGCTCTTAGGATCAAAATGATGTAGCCAAGTTTCCTCATCAGTGATCACATTTGAAAGAAACTCCGGAAATTCCCCTACCATCAACTTTTTAACTGCATGCAGACCTGCACGCGAATGTCCTTTTGTTCGGGAATCAACAGTCTTGGAACCCATCGCGCACAATCACGTGTGATTGTAATTTTTCTGTCACCAACGTATGGGTGGCAACCAATGAAATGTTCTCTATTTCAGAAAGTGATCTTAAGGCAATTCGCCGATTCTTTCTCACAATGACAGCAGCAGTATTGATGTTTTCTTCCGTAAGAGCAGTAACTGGAGCACCTGGTCCACCTTCCTTTGAAATTGGTTGTCTCCACTATTTAAACATTTTAAACCACCTTCGATTGTGCTGTAGGGAAGAACAGACTGTCCATAGACCTCCTGTAACAATGTATATGCCTCACCTGAAGATTTGTTCAGACGAAACCAGAATTTCAAAGCCGCATATTGTTCCTCGCGTGTTACCTCCTTTGCAGCGGTAGGCGGTACTGAACATGCCTGACATTGCCTGCCTCTCCCAGGGCGGGAACCAGGAGTCCAAAAAATGAAACTACTACGGGCGTGTTTGTTGCATATTAAGGTAACAGAATATCATAAGATTAAATTCTGGCGCGAGAAATTATGACCATGAAAAAATTATGATCATTCTTTATTGACCAGCCCTCGTATTTTTCCCTGCATAAGGGATGCCAAGTGTAACACTATCACAGCGGACAGAGGAGAGAATGTTCGAAATATCGTCTGCCACAACACGTACACGGGGACGCACACTGATGCCGCGTGTGATTTATGTACGAAAGTCCAGTTGAGTCCGTCCCCCAATTCTCGTAACTGAATTGTAGCCAGTTTACTTACTCTGCGGGTTTTGTAGGCGTTGCCCCAATTGGTTTGTTCTCCGTCGGTCGCGAGCCTTAAAGCTTGTACAATAAACAGTGCATTGTAGCAGGTGGGTTTAAATGCTTAAGCATGAGGAGAATAGTTAGGATGCCAATTAACTTTGTTTCATTTGTTCTATCACAACATTAGTTCAAAATCGTTCAAATGGCTCTGAGCACTATGGGACTTAACTGCTGCAGTCATCAGTCCCCTAGACCTTAGAACTACTTAAACCTAACTAACCCAAGGAAATCACACACATCCATGCCCGAGGCAAGATTCGAACCTGCGACCGTAGCGGTCGCGCGGTTCCAGACTGTAGCGCCTAGAACCGCACGGCCACTACGGCCGGCACAAAATTAGTAAAACGATTTTTGGAGATAATCAATCGTTCAAATCCATAACAAGATTCTCGGTCGTCAATCATCAGTTCCCAAGCACAGCAAAAGTTGCGAAATATTTCTCACGATCTTAGAATCCACATGATATCGCAAGAATATGTTTTCCGAGGTAACTTTAACAATGACAGCAGCAGTATTGATGTTTTCTTCCGTAAGAGCAGTAACTGGAGCACCTGGTCCACCTTCCTTTGAAATTGGTTGTCTCCACTGTTTAAACATTTTAAACCACCTTCGATTGTGCTGTAGGGAAGAACAGACTGTCCATAGACCTCCTGTAACAATACGCTTCAGAGCTTGACTTGTAAACACGACAGCTAAAAACAGTTTCCGAAATTCGGGCAGCGTGAAAACGCCAGCAAGAGCGAGAGCCGTATCGCGCTGGAGCAACGAGAGAGAGAGAGAGAGAGAGAGAGAGAGAGATGTTCGGGATTAGCCGAGCGGTCTGGGGCGCTGCAGTCATGGACTGTGTGGCTGGTCCCGGCGGAGGTTCGAGTCCTCCCTCGGGCATGGGTGTGTGTGTTTGTCCTTAGGATAGTTTAGGTTAAGTAGTGTGTAAGCTTAGGGACTGATGACCTTAGCAGTTAAGTCCCATAAGATTTACACACATTTGAACATTTTTTTAAGAGAGAGAGAGACAGTCAGGATTCACCTTCCACGCTGGACACCATAAACCGAACCTTTCGTCGGTCGTATTTACTGTTTGAATATTAATATACAGCTCCAACCGTGTTGATCACGTTACTTGCGCTGAGAAGTTGTTAATAATAATTTCTATATCACTCAATTCAACAGGAAATGATAATTACAAATTTTAGTTACTGGCAATGCTTATTGATGGAAAGGATGGACCAATCACAAGCGAGCTCTGAGAGGACAGGCGCCAATCTGCTGAGACAGCTCACTACTACATTACGATCCGTTTCCGAGGAGGTAATACGTGAATCTGCGTATAAAATCGCATCTCAGGAACAAACGGAACAGTTCATTGAAAAATTGCATCGGATGACGTACTTGTGCGATGCTGTGTTAATCCAAAGCAGTGTACAAGCGGTTTTCGAGGTGCTAACACGCGAACTAGTGTGTGAAGTGCAATTCCGCGTAAAGACGGATCGTAATGTAGTAGTGAGCTGTCTCAGCAGATTGGCGCCTGTCCTCTCAGAGCTCGATTGTGATTGGTCCATCCTTTCCATCAATAAGCATTGCCAGTAACTAAAATTTGTAATTATCATTTCCTGTTGAATTGAGTGATATAGAAATTATTATTAACAACTTCTCAGCGCAAGTAACGTGATCAACACGGTTGGAGCTGTATATTAATATTCAAACAGTAAATACGACCGACGAAAGGTTCGGTTTATGGTGTCCAGCGTGGAAGGTGAATCCTGACTGTCTCTCTCTCTCTTAAAAAAATGTTCAAATGTGTGTGAAATCTTATGGGACTTAACTGCTAAGGTCATCAGTCCCAAAGCTTACACACTACTTAACCTACACTATCCTAAGGACAAACACACACACCCATGCCCGAGAGAGGACTCGAACCTCCGCCGAGACCAGCCACACAGTCCATGACTGCAGCGCCCCAGACCGCTCGGCAAATCCCGAACATCTCTCTCTCTCTCTCTCTCTCTCTCTCGTTGCTCCAGCGCGATACGACTCTCGCTCTTGCTGGCGTTTTCACGCTGCCCGAATTTCGGAAACTGTTTTTAGCTGTCGTGTTTACAAGTCAAGCTCTGAAGCGTATTTGCTAGCGCAATTAAGTATGGCGTCTGGAAAACAGCTGTTCCAGTTTCTGATTTAGTCACCACAATCGCTATTTCTCTTCACTTAAATATTAGAAGTAGACAGTTTCATGCTTGGTCTAATATTTCTGCTTTTACTTTACTGCGCAATAAGTGTAGACATGGACTTCCAGAATCGATTTTGCAGTGCTTATCTGACCAACCAGAAACGATATTATGAAAACTGTTTACAAAATTCAGTTTCGGAAGCACCGTGTAAACATAGCGACTGTTGATCTCGAAAATCCGAATTCTTGTGCGGTCTCCGATACGGTTTGTTCCTCGCACCTTGCACCGATTACCATCCGATGGTGAAAGCCAGTTAATTCGCGACGTGCTGCCACGTTTAACATACATCTGTCTGTAACAGCCTGTCAGATACCGTGTCACTCGCTTCACACGGCACATACAGCCGCAATATTTGGGTGTTAAACGTGGCACATCCGAGAATGAGGCCACCCTTCCTGTTAATTTTTGCCACTCTGTTTATATTTTGGTTTTGGCTCCTTCAAAAATTGGGCACGGTCTCTTTCTTGTCTCATTCTTATCGAAAATAATGTAGCTTGGATGATAATAAATGCTAAATAAAAGCAGCGCGGAAAATACAAGGGGTGATCAAAAAGTTTCCGTTCGAAGGCCTTACAATCCAGAATCGTTATGCCAATCAGGCAAAATCGCCGTGAGTATTGAGACAATCATCCCACAGTTACAGGAGGTCGAAGATACCAGCTTGGTAAAACACCGTGTCCTTCTGCATGAAGAAGTCCGTAACTGCCTGATGCTGATGCACATCCACGTCCGACAGGAATCGTCGACCCTTCAAGGTCCGGAATCGTCAACCCTTCAAGGTCTTTTTTGAGGACCAAAGGTATCATAATCGTATGAGGAGAGATCAGGATTACGGAGCGAGTGCTCGAGTGCCTCTCATTTGAGTTGGCATAATCCAGATCGACTGGCAGGTTTTGTCGAGTCGCGCGGAACGTGGTGCACCATCCTACAACACTGGTTTTCGACGGATATGCTGTCTCACACACATTTGTCCTTCGGCAACCAAGAAAAGAATAACAGCACGTTGGTCCCGTTTGGACGCATTTGGCAATAACGTCGCCATAGTTCACGTTTCCGCATCTACCGCACGCACGACGGGAAAATACGAATGCCACAAACTAACCCCTCGCCTACAAGTCAGTGCTTATACATCCATATCGTTACATACACGCTGCAGCAACAACCTCAAACGGAAACTTTTTGACCGCTCCTTATACGATATGTCGCGGGGTTGTCCCCTGAAATTGACCAAAAATGTCAACTTTCGATTTATTTTTTGTTTGTTAGTACAACTCATGGACAATAAGTTCCCAAAGTTTCAATGTTGAAATCGCATCCGAAGTGCCCGAAAATTAATTAAAAGTGTGACGCGGCCTCCCTGCCACGCCCACGTTTTGAAGCAACACTTCAATACCAGCTCAGTGAACAACGATTCTGTGTATTACTTTCAACCAAACGTATGTGGGATACATCTAAAAGTTCGTTGTACGTACTCTTTGGTTTTATACACTCCTGGAAATGGAAAAAAGAACACATTGACACCGGTGTGTCAGACCCACCATACTTGCTCCGGACACTGCGAGAGGGCTGTACAAGCAATGATCACACGCACGGCACAGCGGACACACCAGGAACCGCGGTGTTGGCCGTCGAATGGCGCTAGCTGCGCAGCATTTGTGCACCGCCGCCGTCAGTGTCAGCCAGTTTGCCGTGGCATACGGAGCTCCATCGCAGTCTTTAACACTGGTAGCATGCCGCGACAGCGTGGACGTGAACCGTATGTGCAGTTGACGGACTTTGAGCGAGGGCGTATAGTGGGCATGCGGGAGGCCGGGTGGACGTACCGCCGAATTGCTCAACACGTGGGACGTGAGGTCTCCACAGTACATCGATGTTGTCGCCAGTGGTCGGCGGAAGGTGCACGTGCCCGTCGACCTGGGACCGGACCGCAGCGACGCACGGATGCACGCCAAGACCGTAGGATCCTACGCAGTGCCGTAGGGGACCGCACCGCCACTTCCCAGCAAATTAGGGACACTGTTGCTCCTGGGGTATCGGCGAGGACCATTCGCAACCGTCTCCATGAAGCTGGGCTACGGTCCCGCACACCGTTAGGCCGTCTTCCGCTCACGCCCCAACATCGTGCAGCCCGCCTCCAGTGGTGTCGCGACAGGCGTGAATGGAGGGACGAATGGAGACGTGTCGTCTTCAGCGATGAGAGTCGCTTCTGCCATGGTGCCAATGATGGTCGTATGCGTGTTTGGCGCCGTGCAGGTGAGCGCCACAATCAGGACTGCATACGACCGAGGCACACAGGGCCAACACCCGGCATCATGGTGTGGGGAGCGATCTCCTACACTGGCCGTACACCACTGGTGATCGTCGAGGGGACACTGAATAGTGCACGGTACATCCAAACCGTCATCGAACCCATCGTTCTACCGTTCCTCGACCGGCAAGGGAACTTGCTGTTCCAACAGGACAATGCACGTCCGCATGTATCCCGTGCCACTCAACGTGCTCTAGAAGGTGTAAGTCAACTACCCTGGCCAGCAAGATCTCCGGATCTGTCCCCCATTGAGCATGTTTGGGACTGGATGAAGCGTCGTTTCACGCGGTCTGCACGTCCAGCACGAACGCTGGTCCAACTGAGGCGCCAGGTGGAAATGGCATGGCAAGCCGTTCCACAGGACTACATCCAGCATCTCTACGATCGTCTCCATGGGAGAATAGCAGCCTGCATTGCTGCGAAAGGTGGATATACACTGTACTAGTGCCGACATTGTGCATGCTCTGTTGCCTGTGTCTATGTGCCTGTGGTTCTGTCAGTGTGATCATGTGATGTATCTGACCCCAGGAATGTGTCAATAAAGTTTCCCCTTCATGGGACAATGAATTCACGGTGTTCTTATTTCAATTTCCAGGAGTGTAGATCATCTTTGGCCGATCCTGCACTTCGCAAAAAGGGTGTTCAAGGCAAAACCCAAAATCCAAATGAGTCTCTAAATTCACACATATGGAAACGATGCTCTAAAAACACATTTGCATCTGCTACAGTTGTCAGAATTGCAACTTATGATGCAGTTATTGTATTTAATGATGCGAACGTCGGAAGGATGACTGTATTAGAAAGAATGGGCTTCAAGATAGGAAATTTTACTCAAGACATCCTGAGCAAAATAGAGTTACAGCGCGTCTCTGCAGCTGAAAAGTCAGTTGAAGACCTGGTAAAGGAAAGAAGACAGATAACAAGAAACCAGAAGAGAAACCTTGAAGGGAAAGACGACCCAGAGTGCAAATGTGGTGCCTTCTGAAGAAGTGACATAAGGATAAAAGTTCCGTTGAACTTCAAATTGCGTTTCCTGAAAAGTTCGTTTCCTGAAGTTTATGTAAGTTTTCCTCAGATTCTATGAATACCATAATTATGAAATTTTGTACACATATTTCTGTAAATCTAATAAACGTTGTCTCAAGAGTAAATTTTGAAATTCTGAGATATGGGGCAAAGTGCTTGGAATTTTGCATGGATTTAAAATTGTACTTGTGGAATTATAATTAAAAATTATGAAAATTCTCCTATTTGACCTATTCCAAAAACAACGTATAAAGAGATGAAACAGAGAA
This sequence comes from Schistocerca nitens, assembly GCF_023898315.1. Classification (NCBI taxonomy): domain Eukaryota; kingdom Metazoa; phylum Arthropoda; class Insecta; order Orthoptera; family Acrididae; genus Schistocerca; species Schistocerca nitens. Next base: position 387,538,022 of record NC_064617.1, on the reverse strand, counting down.
ATTTTTGTAGAAATCTCTTGAATGCTTTCTGAGCAAAAGGAACATACATTATTTTTTGAAAATAAAACTTCAAAATTCATTAAAAAAGGATGATTATACATAATCAAAGAATTTTATAAGTAAATGTGTTACTTTCATGTAAAGAGTGGTACAAAATTTCATTGCCATATCTCCAAAACTGTGGATTTGGTGTATTTTTGAAATAGCGTGTGTTTTTCATCAACGTCCCCCTTAAGGAACATCGCAGGAGGTACTGGAAACGGCTACCGTTGACGTCGATGCAGGGCTGTGCTCGGTTTAATCAACTGTGAGACGCGCTTACGAGCTCTGCCTTATGGTTAGCAGCAATAGCATTTCCGCTGTCTTGCTATAGTTGTCCCAGTGTGTGAAGGTTATCTGAGTTCACCTGACCGTTCACTTTGCCCCACAGGCGAAAATCAGAGGGAGAAGGACAAGGCGATCGAGGTGGAAGGGAGATTGCACTGCCTCTGCTGATTGATTGTTTTCACCTCACTGAACACTTCACACACTCGTGACATGGTTGCCAAGGCGGTGTGTGCTGTCACGTCGCTTTGCTAAAAACATCCATACAGTCATTCACCTTCTATGAGTTGATCCACACATGGATTAGACAATTTCTGAACTTACCAATTAGTATAAATAGTTTGGTGGAATAGTCATGTTATGACGGGGACACCAGACACTATGCACCAACCATTAATCTTGAGATTATGCAACAACTCTTCAAAGTAGTTAAACGGATTTTCTGATGCGTAATGTCGTTCGCGGCCTCATCTGAAGAAACAGAAATCTGAGGATCCAAGAGTCTTGATTCCACTTCAGTCAGCAGCCACCGACAGAACTCACCATGCGACAGTATGTCTGGACGCTTTAACCTCTTAACTGTCTATCACGAGATTACTCAGGATAGACTGTTTTACCGAGAAATACAAGGGTCACTCCAAAAGAAATGCTCACTATTTTTTTTTAAATCCATCTTTTATTCTACATGTTTGAAAGTTTTACAGTGTGTAGATACATCCTTTAGGAACAATATTTTCATTTCTCCACATAATTTCCATCCCTCTCAACTGCCTTACGCCATCTTGGAACCAGCGCCTGTATACCCGCACGGTAAAATTCTGGACCAACCTGTTGTAGGCACTGTTTGGCAGCGTGCACAAGGGAGTCATCATCTTCAAACCTTGTTCCACCGAAGAGAGTCTTTCAGTTTCCCAAAGAGATGATAGTCACATGGAGCCAGGTCAGGACTGTAAGGCGGGTGTTTCAGTGTTGTTCATCCGAGTTTTGTGATCGCTTCCATGGTGTTTTTGACTGACATGTGGCCGTGCATTGTCGTGCAACAGCAAAACATCCTGCTTTTGCCGATGTGGTCGAACACGACTCAGTCGAGCTTGAAGTTTCTTCAGTGTCGTCACATATGCATCAGAATTTATGGTGGTTCCACTTAGCATGATGTCCACTAGCAAGAGTCCTTCGGAATCGAAAGCACCATAGCCATAACTTTTCCAGCAGAAGGTGTGGTTTTGAATTTTTTTTTTCTTGGGTGAATTTGCATGATGCCACTCCACTGATTGCCTCTTCGTCTCTGGTGAAAAATGATGGAGCCATGTTTCATCAGCTGTCACAATTCTTCCAAGAAATTCATCTCCACCATTCTCGTACTGTTCCAAAAGTTCGCTGCATACCGTTTTTCTTGTTTCTTTGTGAGCCACTGTCAACATCCTGGGAACTCACCTGACACAAACCTTTTTTAACGCCAACACTTTCAGTATTCTGCAAACACTTCCTTCCCCTATCCCGACGTAGGGTGACAATTCGTTCACTGTGATGCGCCTGTCAGCAGTCGCCAATGCGTTAACTCTCTGCACATTGTCTGGAGTATGTGCAGTACGAGGGCTGCCGCTGCGAGGACAATGCTCAATATTGCCGTGCCCGCTTTCGTCACGTAACCTGCTTGCCCACCGACTAACTGTACTGCGATCGACAGCAGCATCTCCATACACCTTCTACAACCTCTTGTGGATGTTTCCCACTGTCTCGTTTTCGCAGCACAGGAATTCTATGACAGCACGTTGCTTCTGACGAACGTCAAGTGTAGCAGCCATCTTGAGGACATGATGTGACGGCGCCACTCACGGGAACAGGTTGAACTAAGTTTGAAAACAAGTGGGAAGGATGTATCTACACACTGTAAAACTTTCACACATGCAGAATGAAAACTGTATTTTTACAAAAATAGTATGCATTTCTTTTGGAGTGACCCTCGTATTATCCCTGGATAACTCGGGCTCGCGTCCATGCACCAGCATCCAGATTATAATCGTTATAGTTCCTTCCGCTGCCGCTAGTGAGCACCAGCGACCAGTTATAGTCGTTGTTGTTCCTTCTGCTGCCGCTAGTTGGCGTTTTTCGTGTTTTGCTTCGGAGTATTGCTGACCTTTAGGAGACCTGGGAGCTGAGGGATATTTTCCAACTAGATTATACAGACGTCAGTAGCGTTTCTATTGTCATTGCAACAATTCTGCAGCCCTTATTAGCGTTTTGGTGCAGTTGTCGCAATATTACGCCTGTTTGGGGTCGTGTAAAATGAATAGTGATCATTCCAGTGGAAAAGAGCAGTGGAAAGACATCTCTGTTTCGGAACCTGGTGATGACTCTTTTGAAATTTCGTCAAGAGAAGATGAATGTGAGGAAGACACAGATATAGATTGGTCTCAGGTGAGAGTGTGGCAAGTTGTCAATCCAAATACTGAGTGTGCTCCTCCAAGACTTCCGTTTTCTGCTAATCCTGGTTGTACGATTGCTTTTGCTGATGATGAACTTCAAGTATTTGAACACTTTTTTGATAGGGATTCGCTGGAAATGATACAGGTGGAAACTGTTAAATATATCAGCTAATATGTTTCAACCGCTGGCTGTAACGTTTTGTCCCCGTCATGCGAAGAACTTCTAATTTTGTTTCCTCTAATTATTTTACAAAGTGTTGTACAGAAACCTGAATTGCAGATGTACTGGTCACGGCGGGCAAGCATAACAACTCCATTTTTCAATGACGTATGTCCTACAAGAGGTTTTGCCGAATAAACAAGTATCTTCATTTTTCTGACAACGAAGTATATGATGCCGCAAATCACCCAAATACTAAGTTGAACAAAATCTGGCCAGTTTACCAGCGCCTTGAAAACAAATTTAAAAGTTCTTATGTTCCTGAATGGCACATTACGGTGGATGAAAGTTTACTTTTGTACATGGACAGATTGGGTTGGGTACAGTATATCCACTGAAAAGGCCAGATTTGGAATAAAATTTTACATACTGTGTGAACCGGCTAGCGGATATGCCTGGTCCCTGATTACTTACACGGGGAAAGGGACAAAGCTGGATGCAGCCTTCATGGACTTTCCAGTGTGGTCACTAGTTGTCTTAAAACATGCAGAGCCACTCCTGAATCAAGGTTACTGTCAAACGACAGATAACTTTTACACGTCTCCACAATTAGCAGATTTCCTAATTTTGAAGTCCACAGATAGTTATGGAACAGTAAAAATGACCCGTAAAGAAAAGCCACAATCTCTCCAAAATATAAAATTACGAAAGAGGAAATTGCAGCTGAAAGACGAGGAAAAGTACTAACGTTGCGTTGGAAGGACAAGGACGTGGTACTTCTTTCAACTACCCACACTGTGGATATGGTGGAGACTCAGAAAAGGAGGAAGAAAATAATGGAGCCAGAGCTTGTGCTTGACTACAACTGTACAATGGGAGGAATTGATCGCGCCGATCAAAGAGTGGCATCGCACCCAATAGCCAGAAAGCAAGGCAAGAAGTACTACAAGAAAATCTTTTTTCGTTTGCTGGAAATTTCTGTGTGGAATTCGTTTATTTTGTATGAAAAATCTGGAGGGGAAAAGGCCTCACTGGAATTTATGTTGACCCTCTCATAGAAAATAATTAAGAAGTACAAAGGAAGCGTCATTTCTCCTAAGCCAGGCCAACCATGACGAACGCTCACCCTCTCCGATAGACGGAAAGACATTTCCCAGACGTCATCGAGCCAACAGAGAAGAAGAGTAGTCCAACACGAGTGTGCACACTGCCGGCCGGTGTGGCCGAGCGGTTCTAGGCGCATCAGTCTGAAACCGCGCGACCGCTACGGTCGCAGGTTCGAATCCTGCCTTGGACATGAATGTGTGTGATGTCCTTAGGTTAGTTAGGTTTAAGTAGTTCTAAGTTCTAGGGGACTGATGACCTCATATCTTAAGTCCCATAGTACTCGGAGCCATTCCACGAGTGTGCACAGTTTGTTCTAACAAGGGAACCTCCCCATCGCACTCCCCTCAGGTTTAGTTATAAGTTGGCACAGTGGATAGGCTTTGAAAAACTGTACACAAATCATTCGAGAAAACTGGAAGAAGTTATGTGGAACTATGAAAAAAATAAGCAAAATATACAAACTGAGTAGTCAATGTATAAGATATGCAACATCAAGGGTATAATGAGGTCTGAAGCGCCGTGGTCCCGTGGTTAGCGTGAGGAGCTGCGGAAGGAGAGGTCCTTGGTTCAAGTCTTCCCTCGAGTGAATATTTTAATTTTTTATTTTCAGGTTATGCGACAAACTCTTATGTTTTCATCACTTTTTTGCGAGTGATTACCGCGTCCACAAGAAAACCTAAATCGGGCAAGGTAGAAGAATCTTTTTACCCATTTGCCAAGTGTACAAGTTAGGTGGGTCGACAACATATTCCTGTCATGTGACGCACATGCCGTCACCAGTGTCGTATAGAATATATCAGACGTGTTTTCCTATGGAGGAATCGGTTAACCTATGACCTTACGATCAAATGTTTTCGGTTCCCATTGGAGACGCACGTCCTTTCGTCTACTAATCGCACGGTTTTGCGGTGCGGTCGCAAAACACAGACACTAAACTTATTACAGTCAACAGAGACGTCAATGAACGAACGGACAGATCATAACTTTGCCAAAATAAAGTAAACAAACTTTTCATTCGAGGGAAGGCTTGAACCAAGGACCTCTCCTGCCGCAGCTCCTCACGCTAACCAGGGGACCACGGCGCTACTGTCCTCACATTACCCTTGATGTTGCCTATCTTACACATGGACTACTCAGTTTTTTGGTTATTTTTTTCATAGTTCCACACAACTTCTTCCTGTTTTCTCGATTGATCTGTGTTCAGTTTTTCGAGGCCTATCCACTGTGCCAATGTATAACTAAATCTGAGGGGGGTGCGATGGGGAGGTTCCCTTGTAAGTAGCAGGATGCAAGTGGGAAGCGCATCCGGAGCGAAACGCGGTGCCATTGCCCCCAGCGCAAGGTCCCATTGTGCGTCATACCATGCTTTAGAATCTACCATACACAAAAGAATTTTTAATGTGATTGTAGTATGTGATTCTCATCTTGTATATTTTATCTAGCTTCTTATTTGTATACTTTTTCATCTGTGTAACAAATAACATATTTTAACGAATATTTGCGGAGATTTTTGCTGAGCCCCAGTTATCTCGGGATAACACTGGTTAGCTACTTCCAACTGCAATATCTCCTTTGATAAACGTGAAAATCAGTTGTTGATGCAATGCATTTTCAGATTCTGTAGAATAAAAGGTAAAGTTTTGAAAGTTTTGCGTCAGAAAAAGGCACGTTAAGAGGTTAATTCACGCAAAATTTATAACGGTACGGATGTTTTGTCCTTCTTGATGATGTTTCGACACGACGCTATATTAATTCCCACTTGCACGGATAAATGGCTTTGAGATTACATCGCACTTTGTTTGAGACTTTCCTTTACTCGACTAACGTCTTCTGGTGTTCGAACTCTTTGCGGGTGGTTACAGTTTGTATCCGCTACAGGAATCGTTTCGCGCCATTTTGACACTACCTTTTGAATTGCAGAGCTTGCTCCTATTTTTCCAAAACACTTCCAGTTATAAACTCTTGTGCCAACACTTGCACAAATCTTCTTCACGATTTGTACTTTGTATAACACTCGACACTGAACACGCTCTGTTTCATCGTGAGCACCATTTTGTGCTGCATGCAACTACATCTGCTCTTCTTACTCACTCGAACGTAACGACACAGTGAAGAACTCGGGGCAGAGCATTTGGGAGATGCGCATATGCAGAAATGTGACAGCAACCGGTTGCTAGCATTTTCTATGACAGGCAGTTTTCCTTTTCGTTAACAAGGAACACTTCCACACCAGTCTTATAAATATATCTTATGCCAGTTTGATTTAGCCAATCCAGTATGAGTAATTATACAAATAATTGCAAACCTCAGAAGTAATTTTACAAACTGTTCGAAAAACGTTTTGAGCCACCTGCATCATTTGCGAAAGCGAGTGTACTTAGATTCGAGGGTAGCAGGGAAAGAGATAATAAGCCTTATAAAAGTAAAAAGGAATTAATTTTACTGTGAAATAAAATTAAACAATCAAAATAAAGGCAGTCTTTTCGAAAGAGTACTCCTGTGAGGACCGTGTTGCTCCAGCCCGTGCATTGTAACATGCTAGGATCCTCCTCGGCATACTGTCCACGATCTAGTCAAAACGTTGTTGCCTAATCCTGCCTCATTCTTCTGTGGTGACTCTCCCTGGAGCACCCATTGTTTTATGAGGATTCCTGCGACGACCCTCCAAGTTTCAGCTGGCTCCAAGTACGCTCAATCGCATTCATATCACAAGACAGCACAGATAATTTACAGATAATTTCGTTCTGTTGATTTTTGCTTTCTGAAGGGTGTTCACAAGGTGAGCATGATGCTCTCTTGCATTATCGTCTTGAAAGACGAACATATCGCTGATAGATGGTGACAATTATTCGACTACATGTAAAACGTAAATTAGTTACAAACTATGGTGTGCACACACGTTATTCAACATGTAAACGTCACTACAGATATTCGGATTTAGATTGTGACTTGTTCGGTATACCTACCATCATTGACGATGATGTGGTGCAGACGAAGAGCTAAATTCTGTATGACCCGCTGAAGTGTCAGAAGATCAATGCTGTCGATGACCTCTTGAATGGCTGTTTTCAGCTCAGCAATGGTTCTTGCTGTACACCTTCTCTTTAGTACAGCCCACAAAAAGGAGTCGCTTGTGTTCAGATCAACCTACGACCAGCTTAGAGACAGAAGTGATGATACTTTCTGCAGGATCTGACTATCGTTTTGCAGGACAATTCTCAAGCACGTAAAGTGCAAGCTGTTACTGATTTGTTTGACTGATGGGGCTGCTAAGTGCTATACCACCTATTGCACTCCCCTGACTTAAGCCCTCGTGAGTTCAACTCGATTTCTAAACTGAAGGAAACGCTTCACGGCATTCGCTTCAGAACTGCTACAAATTCGTCGGGCAACAGACCGCGCCGCTCGAACTGTCAACACAACTGGCACTGCTAAGAGTATCCTACGACTTCCACATCGCTGGCAACGGGTTATGGACAATGCTGATGACTACTTTGAAGGTCAGTAAAACTTGGAAACACGTATCTATTTTGTACTAGCTTTAAATAAATAGTTGCCACTATTAAAGTTCCAATCCACGTATATTTCACATCTTTCAGCGCTAACGTTAAATTCATTAAAGAATAATGCAGAATATTGTTGCTTCTAGTGATGTACATTTGTGAAATTTCTTTTTTTGATAGTTCTCCAACTGGTCCAATGTTTTGGCTGTTATCCTTCCTAGGCTTCCTTTACTTCTGTAATCAGACTTTATATGTTTTCTTAAGCTATTTCCGAATCCACGTTGTGTAGAATCACTTCTATAAACACTACCTTTCTTGAGAGCTTTTTTGTTTGTCTGTAAGGTATACAAATCTTGAGTGAAATCTGGATCTATGTTTTGGTTGGTTGTATTTTGAGTTTATGTGTTGTGTCTGAAATGCTTTTGAGTGGATTAATTTCTTTTTATCACGTCTCACACGTACAAGTTTCAGCATGAATACCTAATACGTTCCAAAATGCCGCGCGTAAAAACGGGGTTTTCCGGGGCTCCTACCTAGGGTTCTATTGGTGATAAAAAGGTGGGGTCGAGTTTTTGGATAGCCCTCGGGCTAGGGACCATTTGTATGCCCATCAGAAGGAAGTCTTCGGATCACCATCTTAGAGCACAGGGTCAAAGTATGAATAGTAAACACTTCCTCCTGCTTAGGCAAGTGAAGCAAAGTTCATTTTGCATTTGATGTGCTCTATGGTGGGCTTGATGGGGCTTATGGAGGCACCATTAGTTCACGGGCGGTTCCTCGGAAAACTCCAAGAAAGGCTTTTTTTTATTATATCCATGCCATCACCAGCCGACCAAAACCCAGCCGAGGATTGCTATGGACAGCAGAAATTTTTACGCACAGCTGAAATTTTTATGATGTGTTCCTAAGATCCTGATCTCGAACTACCTTGAAAATTTCGTTGATATCTTTATCCATTTCAAAGCTACAGGTACTGAAAGTTACCCTACTTGTACACGTAAAATACGCACGTAAATCCGCTTTAGGCGAAAACGTAGTTTATAAAGTGAGGTAGAACGGACAAATATGCTGTCAAGAGTCTGCGAAAGAGCAAGACAGAGACAGTAAGAGTGAGAGGAGAATATAGTAGTGGGAGGGAGCGAAGGGGACTGTGACTGTGACACAGGAGACAATGACAGATAGACATAAAGAGATAACGAGTTGGGCTGAATGAGTGAGTGAGAAGGGGCAGTGGGAGTTGGATAAAGTGGTAAAGTGGTAAAGGATAGCAGCTCGGGTGGTAAAGGATAGCAGCTCACTGATAGATAACTTCTTTATAGACCAAGATAAGTTTAACCAGATAAATGCTCAGCCTGTTGAGAATGGTCTTTCTGATCATGGTGCACAGCTAGTTACAATATATGACATAGCTCCATTCAGCAATACTAAACAGTCCTACAAAGTAGTACGTTCAGTCAACGATTTAACAATTGCAAGTTTCAGGGAAAGCCTGCAGCAATTAGACTGGGATGAGGTGTACTGTGAACCTGATGCCAATTTAAAATATAATTTATTTGATGACATTTTTGTAAATGCATTTGAAAACTACTTCCCCAAGAAAATAGTTAAATATACTCGTAAGAAACCTTGTAACAAACCATGGCTTACTAAGGGTATAAAAATATCTTGTAACCGGAAAAGGTAAATGTATCTGACAGTAAGAAAGAGTAGTGACCCAGAAACTATCAAACATTATAAAAACTACTGTGTTATATTAAGAAAAGTTATTAAAAAATCCAGAAGTACGTGTATCATGTCTGAAATCAGCAACTCTGATAATAAAATTAAAACAATTTGGAATATTATTAAAAGAGGAACAGGTCAACCAAGAGCAGAGGAAGACAGTATTACCATCAAATTGAATGAAAACTTTACGAACAAAAAGTCAGAAGTTGAAAATATTTTTAATAATCATTTTCTAAATGTTGTGGATATAGTAGGATCCAGGTGTTCATTAGAAGATGCTAGGCTGTTAATGGAAGAGGCCATACCTATGCAATTTGATACAATTGAAATCTCACCCACTTCTCCCTCTGAAATTAGGAAAATAAACTTGCTTAAAAGCAAAAACTCACATGGAATTGATGGCATTTCCAGCAAAATACTAAAAGCTTGTTCTCAACAGATAAGTAAGATTCTCAGCCACCTGTGTAATACCTCTCTGGAACAGGGCATTTTCCCTGATAGACTGAAATATGCTATTGTTATACCTTTGCATAAAAAGGGGGATAGATCTGATGTCAACAATTACCGTCCAATCTCCCTTCTAACAGCTTTATCCAAAAATTTTGAGAAAGTAATGTATTCAAGAGTAGCTTCACATATCTGTAAAAAGGAAGTACTAACAAAATGTCAGTTTGGTTTCCAGAAAGGTTTTTCAACAGAAAATGCCATATATGCTTTCACCAATCAAATTTTGAATGATCTGAATAACCGGACACCACCCATTGGGATTTTTTGTGATCTCTCAAAGGCTTTTGATTGTGTAAATCATGAAATTCTGCTAGACAAGCTCACGTATTGTGGCATGAGTGGGACAGTGCACAAATGGTTTAATTCGTACCTAACTGGAAGAGTGCAGAAAGTTGAAATAAGTAGTTCTCATAATATGCAAAGATCAGCACATTCCTCAAACTGGGGAACTATCAAGAATTGGGTTCCACAAGGGTCAGTCTTGGGTCCTTTGTTGTTCTTAATATATATTAATGACTTGCCATTCTATATTCAGGAAGAGGCAAAGTTAGTTCTCTTTGCTGATGATACAAGTATAGTAATCACACCTGACAAACAAGAATTAACTGATGAAATTGTCAATACTGTCTTTCAGAAAATTACTAAGTGGTTCCTTGTAAATGGACTTTCTCTGAATTTTGATAAGACACAGTACATACAGTTCCATACAGCAAATGGTATGACGCCATTAATAAATATAGACCTTAATCAGAAGCATATAGCTAAGGTAGAATATTCCAAATTTTTAGGTGTGTCCATTGATGAGAGATTAAATTGGAAGAAACACATTGATGATCTGCTGAAACGTTTGAGTTCAGCTACTTATGCAATAAGGGTCATTGCAAATTTTAGTGATAAACATCTTAGTAAATTAGCTTAATACGCCTATTTTCACTCATTGCTTTCATATGGCATAATATTTTGGGGTAATTCATCACTGAGGAATAAAGTATTTATTGCACAAAAGCGTGTAATCAGAATAATAGCTGGAGTCCACCCAAGATCATCCTGCAGACATTTATTTAAGGATCTAGGGATATTCACAGTAGCTTCTCAGTATATATACTCTCTTATGAAATTTGTTATTAACAGCCAAGCCCAATTCAAAAGTAATAGCAGTGTGCATAACTACAATACTAGGAAAAAGGATGATCTTCACTATTCAAGATTAAATCTAACTTTGGCACAGAAAGGGGTGAATTATACTGGCACTAAAGTCTTTGGTCACTTACCAAATAGTATCAAAAGTCTGACAGATAACTAACAAGTATTTAAGAAGAAATTAAAAGAATATCTGAATGACAACTCCTTCTACTCCATAGAGGAATTTTTAGATATAAATTAAGAAAAAAAGAAAAAATATTTTCTAAAAAAAATTAAAAAAATTAAAAAACACAAAAAATAAAAAAGTTGTTATATTAATTTAAGTATGTTGTTAAATTAACTTAATTATGTCATGTATTGGAAAATTTGACTCGTTCCACAACATTACGGAATATCGTATTCATGATCCATGGAACTAGTATTAATCTAATCTAATCTAACTCATAGGAGCAACTTACAGCGATGGACTAGTGGGTGTGAGCAAGTTAGGGCAACTTCTACATCTAGATCTACATACATACTCCGCAATCCACCATATGGTGCGTAGCGGAGGGTACCTCGTACCACAACTAGCATCTTCTCTCCCTGTTTCACTCCCAAACAGAACGAGGGAAAAATGACTTCCTATATGACTCTGTACGAGCCCTAATCTCTCTTATCTTATCTTTGTGGTCTTTCCGCGAAATACAAGCTGGCAGCAGTAAAATTGTACTGCAGTCAACCTCAAATGCTGGATCTCTAAATTTCCTCAGTACCGATTCACGAAAAGAACGCCTCCTTTCCTCCAGAGACTCCCACCCGAGTTCCTGAAGCATTTCCGTAACACTCGCGTGATGATCAAACCTACCACTAACAAATCTAGCAGCCCGCCTCTGAATTGCTTCTATGTCCTCCCTCAATCCGACCTGATAGAGATCCCAAACGCTCGCGCAGTACTCAAGAATAGGTTGTATTAGTGTTTTATAAGCGGTCTCCTTTACAGATGAACCACATCTTCCCAAAATTCTACCAATGAACCGAAGAAGACTATCCGCATTCCCCACAACTGCCATTACATGCTTGTTCCACTTCATATCGCTCTGCAGTGTTACGCCCAAATATTTAATCGACGCGACTGTGTCGAGCGCTACACTACTAATGGAGTATTCAAACATTGCGGGATTCTTTTTCCTATTCATCTGCATTAATTTACATTTATCTATATTTAGAGTTAGCTGCCATTCTTTACACCAATCACAAATCGTGTCCAAGTCATCTTGTATCCTCGTACAGTCACTCACCGCCGATGAACACTCGCCCGCATCTCGTGGTCGTGCGGTAGCGTTCTCGCTTCCCACGCCCGGGTTCCCGGGTTCGATTCCCGGCGGGGTCAAGGATTTTCTCTGCCTCGTGATGGCTGGGTGTTGTGTGATGTCCTTAGGTTAGTTAGGTTTAAGTAGTTCTAAGTTCTAGGGGACTGATGACCATAGCTGTTAAGTCCCATAGTGCTCAGAGCCATTTTTTTGATGAACACTCACCATCGAGGACAACGTACTGGGTTCTATAACTTAAGAAGTCTTCGAGCCACTCGCATATTTGGGAACCAATCCCATATGCTCGTACATTAGTTAGGAGTCTGCAGTGGCGCACCGAGTCAAACGCTTTCGGGAAGTCAAGGAATATGGCATCCGTCTGATAGCCTTCATCCATGGTTCACAAGATATCATGCAAAAAGAGGGCGAGTTGCGTTTCGCAGGAGCGATGCTTTCTAAAGCTGTGCTGATGCATGGACAGCAACTTCTCTCTCTCAAGGAAATTCATTATATTCGAACTGAGAATATGTTCGAGAATCCTGCAACAAACCGATGTTAAGGATATTGGTCTGTAATTTTGAGGATCCGTTCTTCTACCCTTCTTATATACAAGCGTCACCTGCGCTTTTTTCCCGTCGATCGGGTCTTTACGTTGGGCAAGAGATTCGCGATAAATGCAAGCTAAGTAAGGAGCCAATGCAATAGAGGGGTGGTTTGAGGTGAGCTGGATGTTGAGAAAAGGGCGAATATGTGTTCGCTAGCCAAAATTTTGGGAAAAATTTTAACGGTGCTGAGGATGTTAGAATGAGGCAGTTGGTACCCCACTTTTCAGTCAGGTGTCTTTTAAATAAACAGGAACATATTCGCATTTTTTGTGCTACGATAGGACCATTTTTCCGCTGGTTTCGCTACGACCCAACTCGGAACGCGACTAACTTTCGTCCGGTGGTGTTATGTTCTCCGAGAGTGAGCGCTAGGCTAGCGGCGCAGGTTACGGCGTGCGTCGCGCCGGTAGATAACGGGCAAACTGCGTGCGTGGCGCTAGCGCAACGTGAGCACGCAGGCACGGGCTGCCCACGCGCACGCAGCTCGCGTTGCGTTGCGGCTGCAGCTGCTGATGGAGCGCAGAGCAGGTCTCGTCTCGCCTTTTCCACGTGACGTCACGCATGGGAAGGCGCACCTGCTGCGGCTCCTGCATGCAGCCAGGTTGACCTCATAGAGCGGCCGCTAGTACCCTGACGGAAATGGGAGGAATTACACCACGAAAACATTGACCAAACGCTACTAAACCGATACCCTGGTAGTTCTATGCCCGTGGGATACATTTCATCTACATCTACATGACCACTAAGCAGTTCACACTTAAGTGCCTGGCAGAGGGTTCATCGAACCACTTTCACACTATTTCTCCACACATTGTTAAAATTTCATCTCTACGCGAGCTTATTTTCAGTATTTTTGAGAAGACAAATAAAGAACGTTGTGATTACATGATGAATGTTAAGCGTGTGTAACGTTACTGGAACTTTTCAGTTGAGGAGCGCAACACAGCATGTCGATAGGAAGTGCAGAATCTTTGAAAAAGGTCGAACAATGGGCGTGACGGACACGGGAGGTTCATGCCGACCGATCGCACAGGCAAGCGGTTGTTGGCAACGACAGGACGACTAGTGGGGACGAGAAGCACTCAGGACTGCTGTGAGGCGAGGACAATAGACACGGGTGCTTCTAGAAGCACTACGCCACGAGAAGGTTATAGGAATGGTCTACCGGCTCTGAGGAAAGGATCGACGATAACAGCTTAAATCGGGGCAGAGGTTACGCTGAGTAACACCACGAACCGTCGGAAACAGGTTATTGGAAGACGCATGCGTCATATACTGTTGAGACTATACCAGAGACGACAAGATCTGGTGAAAAATAAGGGGGAGCAGAAATTCTCGAGATCCATACCACACCAACTCCTGAAATCGTGTTGTGGGACAACAAGACAGATCTGGTAATTCTTAAAGAGGTATCAGCCAATATGTGACATGAAATTTCTCAAATTGCACTGCTTCTGTGCGATAAAAAATACAAGAGTGTATTCTCGCCCGTGAGGGTCACACTTCTTGCCGATGTTAATTATGGATATCAGTTCGAATGGAATGAAAGCTTAATCATTTGATGCCTGTTATGTGATGAATGTCTCCACAAAATTTCATAAAAACAGGACTGGTACTATATGGCGTAACACTTTCCAGCTGTAGCTAATAACAAGTGTTCATTCGAACACCAACATTGCCGTCAAGACTTATTTAAGTTGTTTCCGTGATGACGATTCAGAGGTTATAGGAGGGGGGGGGGGGGGAGTATACATTTAACAAAGGAAACCCCAGTTCGAAAAATAACCAAGATGTTTAACTACCTTGTGCAAAATTATGTCCCAATGCTATTTAAAAAGGGAACAACTTCATTGGCTCCTTTTCTTCTACTGTCTTCAGCGTAAGTGTAAAACATCAAAGTTACATTTGAAAGCTGATGAACATGAAAGATTAAAGAGAAAACCGTATTTTGTAATAGATGTCATGAGTTCCTATGTTTGGTAAGCATAATATTTTTTGGTAGTCCGTGTAGATTGTTTCTGTTTCATTAGACTTCTGGCTTCTCAAACGAGGATTTCCTTCCCGAATAAAATATTTCAGCTTTGACTCTGTACTTCCTAGCCAACAGTGCTCTTATTAATTTCTTTCAAGACTTGTTTCTTTAAGTCGTTACCTACATTTTCAGATAACATTGCATTCAGCACTTTCATCTCAGCAGTGTATTAATTGCGGGTTGAGTATGTATTATTCCTTGGATACCCAAATCTATACTGCATTTGATGTTGAATTCTTTGCTATGCACTTCATACGAAATGTCCAAATTAGGGTGTTTTTCCTTGAACATTTAATGCAATTTTTTCACCAAAAGCTCCTCTGGAAGATAAAACTTCTTGGTCTTGTGATTGCTGTGTGCGATCATAAACTGCCATTCCTAGTTATTCCTTACACTTTCTCAGCTTCAAAAATTCCTGAACTGTCATTAACCGTCGCCTTGATACTCCATGTACTGCCATGATGGCTTTTCTGCTTATATGAATTTTATGTACAATGTCGTCACGTTTTACTGTTAATCTGCAGTTAAAATTACACTCTCGAAGTTGTGCTTCGTCTTTATTCTTTCTTGATCGACTTTTACGAAGGAAAAGTATCGTAATGAGGCCAGTCGGATACAATGATTATTCATTCAAGACTACCACATCACTTATTACAATATGTGATCTCTGTTCAGCACTTACTACCCGAAATACATTAACATACGGCTACCGTCTTCTCCTAGTTCGTGCGACTAAACCCTTCATTTCTTCACGACTGTAGCCATTCGACCCAGTCCTTACTTTTTCCTAACACTTTTACAATCTTAAGGTCTCTGTCTCTTATCCTCAGATGAATCTGATCATTCAACCTAAATAACAAACTATTAAAAATAAAATAAATCACTTGCAACACTTGCGTTGCTAAACAGAATGTCTCAAACTAAAGCAGTGGTTTTCACTGTTGCTTGCTTCAGCATTTTTCGTCAACCCTCAAGGAATTTAAAAACTTAATACACAACATTGGACAAAGCACATTTATTTCCTGTAACGAGAGACATTAGCACGTTCTTTCCCTGCATGCCTAATCTAAAATGGGTTATAGAATGTGAACTATTCAGATTATCACACTGCTCAGCTCGCCCGGTTAGCCGAGCGGTCTAACGCACGGCTTTCCGGAGTGGGAAGGAGCGCCTGGTCCCCGGCACGTATCCGCCCGGCGGGCTTGTGTCGAGGTCCGGTGAGCCGGCCAGTCTGTGGATGGTTTTTAGGTGGTTTTCCCCTTATTCCGCCTCAGCTACACTATGTCGGCGATTGCTGCGCAAACAAGTTCTCCACATGCGCGTACACCGCCATTACATACATTACAAACATAGGGGTTACAATCGTCTGGTGTGAGACGTTCCCGGGGGAGGGGGGGGGGGCGAACCGCACAACCACCTTGGGTTCGTTGTGGGGCGGCGGAGGGGTGAAGTGGACTGAGTGCGGTAGTCGTCGTGGGGTTGTGGACCACTGCGGCTGCGGCGGGGAAGGAGCCTCTCCGTCGTTTCTAGGTCCCCCGTTAACATACAACATCACACTGCTCCATTAATAATATTAAACAACACAGAATCCTATATTTCATGGCCTACATAACTCTCTTCATGACTGTTTTTCGAGTTCCTTAGCTCGTACGGTGAAACCGGAACCTTAATAGTGTACGACTTTTAAGACCCATTTTTCTCAGGAACGGGTGCAGATATCAAGTTAAAATTTATATGGGAATTTAGACTTTCTCGGCGATTCTCGACGATGAAGTCTTCTCGGGCTATCAGCCGAGTCAAGGCGTCGTTCTGCGGCATCTTCGCCTGAAGATGACAAGCAGGAAACTTACTGAAACGTTGTCGCAGAACGATACCTTGACTCGGTTGATAAACCGAAAAGACTTCATCATTAAGTTGAAATTTATGTCAAATGTGGTCTACGCTCCATTGGCGGTATAAATAATTTAAGCTTCTAAGTCAATGCAGTCAAAAGATATGGCCATATATGTTGCGTACTTCGATACTCGCACACTCACTCATCAAAACCTATAGACGAACTATAGACAGATATGTGGATCCTGGAGGTCGAGCGGTAAAACCCATGACTGCAAGCCGAGAGGTCGCGGGAGCGAATCTCGGCCGGACCATGGATTTTTTAGTCTTAGTTTTAACCTAGCCTTCACTACTCGACGATGTGAGAAGTCGGCAGAAACAACACGTGGTTCGGATTCGACGTTAAACTGTAGATTCCATTTCCCCGGTTGGTTAACTGGGGTAGATGAGGGACACGCATGTCGCCGAAGTGGCATCCAGTTGAATGACTTGCACCAAGCCATTGAAGCAGACGAAGTAGGAGCAGCAGCAGCAGTAGCAGTAGTAGTAGTGATAATAATAATAATTGTTAACAAGGAGGTGCGCCGGCCCAAGATCGAATCCGCCCGGAGTATTATCCACGATGATCGGTGTGCCGGTCAGCCGGGATGTGGTTTTCAGGCGGTTTCCCTATGTCCCATTTGGTGAATATCCGGCCACTACCCAAGTCTCGCCTGAGTCGTACGATTCGCAAACACTTAGAAAACTTTTGCTCACTTTCACATGTATGACACTAAACGCAGATAGTTGGAGTACACATATTCCGTCCCGTGGGGTAGCAGGTTGACGACAAGAAAGGCTTCTGACCACCCTTTAAATTAGTCATGCCACATCTGATAGTGACCAATCCAATCCTATGCCGATGCGGGAAGAAAACAAGGCAAAAGCACAAGAAAAAGAAGAAGATAGCTGCAATGCCTTTGTTTGTGCTAAGTCGGCATCCACATGTAATTTTATTTATCACTCTATTTTTTCTGCTAAAATTGTTGTGTATTGGGAACTGCACCGCGTAATACATAGCTATGCCTATTTTTATTGTGACAATTTTGGTCGCAGTCTCACAATCCGGTCCCAACCGTAGTAGCAGACAAGGCAATATTGTTTCAAGACTGTTGACAGGTTACATTGGAAGACAGAAGAGCACGAGTAGTTTAATTACAAGTCATACCAAAATGGAGCATTTGAAAATTTTGATTGATTACACAGGCCAACGAAAAAAATTTTTTTTGAAAAATTTTTTTTCTTTGATAGTTGATCTTTATAGATTTTTGTGAGCTAAATCCAATTCTAGCCTTAGTGTTTTTGTACCACCCATAGATTTCGAGCAATATACTTTTCATTATATAGTATAAAAATGTCTGAGCAGTACACTAAGTCACCTTCTTGTTGAAAAAAAAACTTGGAAAATTGCTGCTGTTTCTATACATGTATGTGCTGGTTCCAACTGCCAATAAGTTCTTTTCTTTTAATCTAGAGCCAAGCAATTCAGCTTTTTCTTTCATTAAGCCCAGATCCCTATCCAAAGCGTTACCCTCAGTCTGAGTAAACAATTTGGGCTCTAGACTTCCTGTATTACAATGGAATTCATCATCATCTGGTTCATGTAAATCAGATTGTACATCAGAAAATACTTCTGTTGGAATAGAATTTAAATCATCTGGTGGTTCAGGAACCAGCAAATCTACACCATGCCCTACTGGTCGGATGGCGGACGGAAGGTTAGGATAGCTTATTACCTTCTTGTTTTTCGAATTGTGACCAGTAATATCAACACTGCAAAAGTAGCAATCATCGGAGTGACTTCTTGGTTCCCTCTATATCATAGGAACAGCAAATCTAAAGGCTTTTTTTTTTCCTTTTTGGACCATTTTCTCAGATCTTCAACACACACATTGCATACCTTATGCGGCGCCCAAGATTTATATTGATCGCCAAGTATAGATCCAAAGTATGATAGATAAACATTTTTCACAAAGTCTGTAATGTTTCTTTTGTGTTTTTTAATCACAAATTCACCACAAATATAACAGAAACTGTCAGCATAGTTTTTACAACCACGATTAGACATTGTACTAAGCACATGTACAGGAAACGGGCAAGTGAGGTTCGGTTGACAGTAAACAAAACACCATCTGTTAACACAAAAATAGAATCGACCTTTCTTTGCCAGAAAATGTTTTTCAGCAGTGCTACCAACATCATCTACATTCATTACACCTCGTTTTTAAATTATTTTAACTATATAAAAGCTTCCAGAATGAGATTTTCATTCTGCAGCGGAGTGTGCGCTGATATGAAACTTCCTGGCAGATTAAAACTGGGTGCCAGACCGAGACTCGAATTCGGGACCTTTGCCTTTCGCAGGCAAGTGCTCTACCATCAGAGCTACCGAAGCACGACTCACGCCCGGTCCTCACAGCTTTACTTCTGCCAGTATCTCGTCTCCTACCTTCCAAACTTTACAGAAGCTCTCCTGCGAACCTTGCAGAACTGGCACTACTGAAAGAAAGGATATTGCGGAGACATGGCTTAGCCACAGCCTGGGGGATGTTTCCAGAATGAGATTTTCACTCTGCAGCGGAGTGTGCGCTGATATGAAACTTCCTGGCAGATTAAAACTGTGTGCCAGACCGAGACTCGAACTCGGGGCCTTTGCCTTTCGCAGGTAAGTGCTCTACCATCTGAGCTACCGAAGCACGACTCACGCCCGGTTCTCACAGTTTTACTTCTGCCAGTATTTCGTCTCCTACCTTCCAAACTTTACAGAAGCTCTCCTGCGAACCTTGCAGAACTAGCACTCCTGAAAGAAAGGATACTGCGGTGACATGGCTTAGCCACAGTCTGGGGGATGTTTCCAGTATGAGATTTTCACTCTGCAGCGGAGTGTGCGCTGATATGAAACTTCCTGGCAGATTAAAACTGTGTGCCCGACCGAGACTCGAACTCGGGACCTTTGCCTTTCGCGGGCAAGTGCTCTACCATCTGAGCTACCGAAGCACGTCTCACGCCCGGTCCTCACAGCTTTACGTCTGCCAGTATCTCGTCTCCTTCCAATAATAAATTTGACTGTGAAATCCTAAAAAACATAAGGATAAGGTATTTTCAGCAATAAAGTTTTTCCATCGTTGGCCTGTGTTATTGCAGTTGTTAAACGCACAGTGAAACATATCTACTGTGGCCCGAGGATCAGATTGTCACCGAAATCAATTGCGGAAATAAAACTATGAGCAGCTGCGTAGTCGTATGGTCTGAAGCAGTCCCTAACCTTTATTGAAACTGTTCCACCACCGCCTACACAAAATATTTTAAAAAATTATCATGATATTTAGACATTTCCGTTGCCTCTCTATATCAGATTGAGTTGTTTTGGACAAAATGCTGATCTCATTACAGTTTATTTCAGGGTCTCAACAATGTAAAGCGTAAAACATTTTCCGATACGTCCGACTTACCAGTTTTCTCAGACCGAGAGCTCCTCCGTCGTTCGGATAAACTGGTGTTAATACGTCTTTTCGTGCCTCAAATACGGTCAGCTGCATGACATTTTATTCACACCAGCCAAGGTGAGCAGTCGCTAAGCACTAGCTGACGCCAATGAACATGAACGACGTAGGGCTACAACTTTTGCCGTTCTAAGGAATTCCTTTCCCGGCGGGCTTAAAATCATTTTCCCCCATGCTTTCCCAAAAGCTTTCCAATGCCGTCTTGTTTGGAAAGGGAGAGAAACTTCCCCCGTTCACGACTGTTATTTCTCAATAGTCCTAGTAATCTTACTTGTGGCTTCAATGCTCGTTCCACCTCGTTATTAGAGTAACTATTTTTGTTAAAAGCCAACTGTCGGTAATTAAACGCTTCTTGTAACTGGTACGGCTCATTTACGTTATTTGCTCTGTTCACAGAAGTCTTAATTATTCTTGTACCCTGTTTTGGATGGTGGTCGGATTCTTATCGATTAAACGTGCAGATGGAAGTTTGGGCCTCAATACCTGTAGAAATACAACAAAGAGATCCATTTTGCAAGGGCTGTATGACCTGGAAGTTACACGCGAGTGGTGGAAGCATCTGACAATTGTTGAGAAGTGCCGCTCTTCGGCCGTTACGAAAACTGAACGAAGAGCTGGGACAACAGAAACGACGAAGGCATAGCTGACAAAATCACGGAAGAGCCTTGTGATCACTAACGGAGGGAAAAACAACACTATACCATTTTATATTTTTGCTCATACATCATGAGTCGCTAAGAGTAATTTTCTTGTCGTTAAAATCCGCGTCCTTGCGAGTGTGTGAAGGATTTCATCAACATTTAACCAAATTCCTTTCGCTTCGTGTGTTTTGCAAATCTAGGTGTAAAATATTTAGAGTGGCGTAGGAATATATATGTATTCAGGGCGACGTCACGGTTTGTCATAACGTCCCTGTAAGTTCTGGGCCCTTTGAGCTTTTTATGCAGTTGCCAGTGTTCCACCTCTGAATATGTTCCCCACGTAGGGGGACGAATCGTTCATGAATAGTTTTATGGATCGACCACAGCCTCTCAGCTCGGAAGTTTTAACAGACCACCGGCCGTGAAAGCCTTCACCTCATTGTGCCGTATCTCCTTCAAATCGTGTTTTGAACGAATCGCTACTACACTGACGCTAACCCGACGTGAAAAATCTTATCTGGGATGGTTACGCTAAGAATTCAAGGCAGAATTGTGAAGAGCGAAGCGCTTAGCCTACTTGCAGAGTGAAATTTTGGTGCAGAATGTTACGCTATCAATAGATAAGAATCGGCCTCCACCTTGCCTGCTGCAGTGTGCTGCCTGGCTGTGAGTGGCGTTGTTTAACTGCTACCGTGTGGAGCTGCCCCTGGCGCACTGCTCTTCCCTGCGGCCGCACGGGTGACGGCAGCGAATCTTTGGCTGCATGTAACGTACCTGGAAAAAAGGAAAGAACGATCATGCCATGCAAAGGGGGGCTGAATTTTTAATACAGCAGTTTTCATGCTACTAAGATAGGAACAAAAAGGTAGTAGTAACGGATTTGTGAAGTTTTTTTCCTTGCCGTTTGCAGGATTGCTGTATCTACAGAGGCTGTTCTTTGGTGATGAGGCAGACATTTGTTGGGATTCGCAGAGCTGACAATGTGAATCTTTGATTCGAACAGTATGCGTTTTCATGTTATCAGTTGCTGGCTGCAGTCTAGTGGAGACAGCCAGAATTTTGAGGGCTGGTTTTATGTGAGATTAATGTAGACGATAGGTAAATCAGGGGTAAAGAGAGAGAGGAAGTACGTTTACTTGCTATTAAGACGAAATGATGAAACGACTTTCTAAAGAAGTAGTGTTCTGATTTAAAGTGGCTGAAATGGTTCAAGTTAACAATAGCATGTGAATGATAAACATTAATTCTCGTATGCGATTTTTCATTTAATTTTCTTCTACTTTTCATCTGGAACACTTCAGAATGACAACACCATAGTGAAAACGGTATCGTAAAAATAGTGACGAGCAAGATTGGGTAGTGTTCAAACGCTTGTCGAATAATCATTGGTTGTATTTACGTATATTATTGCTTCTGAACTATTAAATATACACCATTCTCACACTATTATCTAATTGAACTGAAAGGGATAATAATGATCAGAGCTCTTTTTCTGAAAAAACATGTAGGTATATTCTCGCACTAGATAGCGACAGTTACCTAAGTTTTCAATATAGCTGCTTCTTACTTAACCGTAAGATTACATTGCAATTAACATTACCTAGCATCACAACAGTGACCAAAAGTAAGAGCAGTTCATGGCGTTGCTTACACTTTGCTTACATTTCTCCATCTGTTTCATTTTCATTTTATTACCCCTTGTATTCTGCTGCTCTTGATATCGGTAGCAAGAAGTCTGTCTTTAGAAAACCAAGAGCGTACATAAAGCCTTGGGTTGAAACAACTGCAGTGAAGGACCAACTAGTTTAACGAACCTAAGATTGCTGACGGTTTTTCACACGTCAGTGTTCTGGTATACATTCTCTCTTTTGTCATCCACTGGCATCGTGGAAACTCCTGACCTTTCCCCCCCACAAGAATTGCTGGCAAGTTTTAGCTTGTTAGATGTAAAATAATTTATTTTGTTGCTGATCTTACCTTAACCCCTAGGCTAACATAAATCGAAATGCAGGACATACCATATAATCACGCATGCAACCAAAAAGGAGGGAATAGTAAATGAAAAACCAAGTATGCCGTTCCTTGTCTGTCGGCTCCCTCACCGAACATCAAAGCAGCTAACTGGTTGCCAGTGATTCAGATCTCGAGAACGGTGGGCTAATGTTTCGAAACGTTCGAAACAGTTAAATGTATCACCTTTCCCACCACGGATCGCGCATTCTTACAGCGATTACCAACATGAAAAATTGAAATAAATCTGATTTACGTCCTTTAAATAAATCGTTGGGAAACCTTTGTTTCTCCAACATCGTAAAGAAGTTAGTTTGCGGACAGAAGAGTTTAGAGGTACACGTCTCCCAGTGTTCCCCCCAGCAAAAGTGCATCACCGATAATGATAATAACGCAGCTGTGATTAAACTGTGCAGGGACCTCGTACGAATAGTAGGCATACGGGCACAGCTCTGAAGCGTCCCACGTTTACCTGTGAATTCTACTCTCCCCTCCCTCTCCTCTCCAATTGAATACATTCCGATGGTCTTTAACTAAACTTTGTTGCCAATTAATATAGGACAGATTGGCGGTGCCGCAGGGTGGGATTGGGGGGGGGGGGGGGGGGCAGGAAGACCTGGCGGTCACACGTTTGAATAGGAATTTGCAAGGAAGTGACAGAAGTTAACTCCATTCCAAACTGCAGAGGTGTGTTGCGATCAGTAATATCTGTTTTGTGTCATGACAAGAACATTCTTGTACGTCTTCAAGAGTCTCTTGTTCGAGTATAGCGTTTCACCTGCAGCGCATACCGCCACCACGCTTTTCTTTTTGTTTGTGTGCGTGGTGTAGCGATCGACTAGCGCTCGCTCCATATCATTAAGCATTCGACTCAGTTTCTGCTATGCCCTCAGTGAATGGCACTATGATTATTTCCATCTGTGACAAACCACGTCGGCATGGTCCTCTTCTCTGCTCATTGCCAGATCAATACAAAAATTAAATACCAGCGATCGCATAAGCAACCGTGCTTTACAACTTTTCCTGATTTTGACCTCATGTGCTAGTCCACCAATGCTGTCTACACCAGTCTGATCTGTAGAAAGGCGAATCTGAGTCGTATTTAGGAGCTATAGATTCCTAGATGTGGGTCCTACCAGAGGAAATGTGGTAACTAACCTTTGCATTTTAGTGCAATTTACGATTGAAAAGCCTATAACGTAGCTCTTACATTCATTATTAATTCAATAAAATTTTACTATACACACTAAAATTTAAAGAATCGATTAGTATTAAAAACGAAAAGAAATTAAATCATATAATTATTCAAAACGACTTATTGTGCGGTGTCAGTTGTGTGTTTTGCATACCCCTGTGATGCTAAAGTCCGATCTCTGGTGAACTACAGAGAAGGGAAGCACCTCATAGCAGTGGCCGAGCGGTTCTAGGCGCTACAGTCTCGAACCGCGCGACCGCTACGGTCGCAGGTTCGAATCCTGCCTCGGGCATGGATGTGTGTGATGTCCTTAGGTTAGTTAGGTTTAAGTAGGTCTAAGTTATAGGGGACTGATGACCTCAGAAGTTAAGTCCCATAGTGCACCGAATCATTTGAGCCATTTTTTGAACCTCATAGCATCATGCATGTTAGTTAAAGGAAGTAATAATGCCGCGCAACTGAAACGCCTTACTTGGCGGAAATTAATAAGGATGTCCCAAGCAAACATGAAAATACAGGTACCACACCATGCATTTGGATATATTAATGAGAGGAGGGATCATATAATCTATAACAAAACAAGTGGTCATTATAACAGGCAGATTTATTATTGTAAAATAAAACACATGAGTTACCCGCTGATATAAACGACTGAACATTAAATACTTGGACAAGGGGTTCTAATGCTGAACTGTAACCTTGGCACAGGTGGGTGCCTCGCGGATATCTCGCAAATCCGACCATTTACTGTGACTGCAGGGAGAACACGGAAAAATAAGACGGAACACCAGTGAAATCACCAAAGCGCGTAATAAAAGGTAACTAGCCGGCTGCAAAATATTAAAAAAGAATAACTGGCTCCTAAAGGGAGTTAACTAATATCGCGTCGCTACAGAATTGCCGACTGCAACGACGACGCATCTTATCATACTCGTAGCGTAGTGAGAAAGGCAGCGACAGTTGTGGATGGAGGCCCTCAGTTCAGGTCTCTCTGCCCTGGTGGCAACATTTTTCTGCGCGACCTTATCAGTCGTTCATCGACGAATCTTTACTCCATGGTCTCCCGGCGGCAAGAGTTTTCTCTCGTCACCTAGCGTGAAGCGTTTACTCTGCACTATCATGAAGTGTGTTCTTTTAGGACGCTCTGTAACTTGGCTGCTTTTTCGCGAGAGTAGGAACTAGTCGGCCAATAATGGCAGAGACTTCAAGTTCCGTCCAATAAAA
This sequence comes from Schistocerca nitens, assembly GCF_023898315.1. Classification (NCBI taxonomy): domain Eukaryota; kingdom Metazoa; phylum Arthropoda; class Insecta; order Orthoptera; family Acrididae; genus Schistocerca; species Schistocerca nitens. The sequence continues at coordinate 387,512,753 of NC_064617.1, read as the reverse complement.
TTTAAGTAAAGATGTTAAACAGTCTCCTACTCTTCCGAATTTTTACAATTTCAATAAACAATGCTCTGAGGAAGAAGCAGAGATAGGACGAGGAATGAAAGGGTAAGAGAAATAGTGAAATTGGAACCCTTCCAGAGCAGGGTAGAAATATCGATGGTAAGGGCATTTGAAGAGAATGGAAAACAAGAGGATTGCAAAGGATATACGTGAAAAGGAGATGCTAACGAAACGACCATGAAGAAGACCAAGGGACAGATGGCTGAGGGGTGTGGAGAACTGAGTTGAAAAAAAGAGGCGAGGATGGATCAAAATGAAGACAGATAGTGGGAAAACAGGACCAGATGGCGAGGCTTATGTTCTAAACAGACCCAGCCTAGGGCTGGAAACTGTTCAAGATATGATGATGGTGGTGGTGATGATGAGTGGTCTGAGGTGGGAAAATTTCTCCCACTACATGGCACAATATTCAAAAGGACACTTCAAAAGACTGGTACGTAGGCACAGGGGAGAAACTGGGTTCCCTACGAAAAAATATAGTAACGCTGGTTGTGAAAGTTCAATACGAACGTTATTTCGAGGAATCTTCCGGGAAGAAATACCTGGCTTCCGATCTCTTACCTTGCTAAAAGGCTTCTGCGAAGAATTTTATGTTTTTCGACAGAAGGCGACCGTCCCAAATCTTGCCTGCTCTGGAGCTTGGAGTGAGGAAAGTGAATGCGTGTTCGTCTACATGTGCTTGCCACTTCGCCGCGGCTTTGAAACACTTTTATGGTAGCCAACTCCTCTTAAAAGGATCCTTATCTATCACTAGCCAGTCCGTAGCGGTCCCTCCACCGCACTAAAAAGAAAAGCGAGCAGTAGCCAATAAAAGGAACATTCACCGGTAGTACTAAATTACGATTACAATTGTTATACGCACCGTCAGTAATCGACTATTTGATAAAGGGAAATGAAAATAAAATATTCTAAAATATGTTGGGGGACAGTTTCAGGAAAGACTGGCTACGTAACATTATTAACATGGCTATGAACACCTATTTTTGTAAGAAGTTCTGTTTCATTTCCAAGCTGAATTCAGAATCTAAATTTAAAAAATAACTGTATTCAAGTAAGTTTGTTAGGCAAGAAAAGAACAGGAAAATATCAACCAATCAAATAATACCTATGATTATTTCAAGTAGAATACTCCCCCAAATAATGTTTTAAATAATCTTATTGGCTAATATATTAATGCCTGACTACATTTGGTATTAATGAAGCTATTTATAGTCTCTTCGTGGCTTCATTGCCTCAAAATATCATTTTGAATACTGAATGAATCCAAAATGTTGAGCCTGTCTTCTAACATGGAGATTCTAAGTTTTTCCTTGTCCAATTTCAAGTCTGAAAATGAACCACTTCCTACTGTTGTCTCACTGTTTAAGTGGTAAAAACATTTTTAGAGCAACTTCGATATTAGGAAAACAGTCTATCGTTGTGAATCTTGTTTTTTAAGAAACGAGATATAGAGGAAATCAACTTTCTGCGAAATCGAACTGATTTCAAATTTCCAGAATTTTGCTTATCGTTCTTTTACGTTTTAGAAGTTTTGCCAATGAAGTTCCAAATGTTTCATCGATTGTCATTGAGAGGTTTGAGTTGTGAATGATGATTTAATTCTTATCAGCCACCCACTGAAAAATTTGCTGAATTTCGTCTCCGTCCTTTACGTTTACAAGATTACGCGCAGCGCAATATTAAAACAAAGACTTTTATTTTTATTTTGTGATGCAGACACCTAGGTTGCGAGCTTAGATAGCTTGCGTGAAAGAACGGCCTTAAAGAGACTGAATTAACCCTCTATCATTGTAGTTGGCGTTACCCGTTAAGAATAAAAAATACTTATCCCATTTTTATCAAAAGCCTCCAACAAACCTACGAACGTAATGAATGTTTTCTTATTCTTCTTAACTCCAGTGCTAAAACTGCTCATCTAGTGACTCTCATACTTCCAAACACAAACTTGTCCTCTCTTAACCTACTTTCTAGTTTCCCTTACATTCTTCGATAAAGAACGCGTGTGAGTATTTTTGATGCTCGTGATACTGGACGGATTGTGTGGTAATTTCCTCACATCGATCCGCTCTTGATCTCTTCCAAAGTGTATAGTGATATTCTTTTCAAGAATATATACTTCCCCAGTTACATAAATTTCATTCGCCTTGTACAGACCTTGCTTCACACATTGGCCTGATGCCAGCAGGAGCTCCGCTGGTGTTTCATAACTATCTGGAAATTTGTTTCTTGAAAGTTTATGCATTGCTTTGAAATTCAGAAGAGTATTATATCCGCCCTATTATCCTCTTGCGCCGCGTCCTCATTTTCAACGAACTTAATTTCTCCTTAGCAATTATAGGGTTTCTCTAAGTATTGTTTCCATCTTCTCGCCTTATTTCCTGTTTTCTTTACTCAATCACCCATTGTCATCTGTAATAACAGTGCTACTTATTCTGTGTTCTCTAAAATGATAGTTTATTAGTCTAAGTGCAGCATCTCTATTGTAGTTTTACATCTTTCCTCCATCCACTATTCCTGACCTTTCCTGCGAGTGAGCTATAATGTTGCTATTCACTTACATTTCTACACTGTTGTCGTTTATTTATTAATTACATTAACTCATTTGTTAACAGTGGCTGACTCTTTTATGCCCTCTTCAATGGTAGTACTGTTTCTGTCCGAGCGGTCTAAGGCGCTGCAGTCATGGATTGTGCGGCTGATCCCGGCGGAGGTTCGAGTCCTCCCTCGGGCATGGGTGTGTGTGTTTGTCCTTAGGATAATTTAGGTTAAGTAGTGTGTAAGCTTAGGGACTGATGACCTTAGCAGTTAAGTCTCATAAGATTTCACACACACACTGTTTCTGTGGCGTTTACTACATCTCTATTATGGGCATGACGTCGGTATTCCACAACTTGTCTAGGTCGTAACATGTCAGCTGCTTTCTCTTTAATTTTTTTAATTTAAAATGAGATTTCATTAGTACAAGGTTATGGTCACCTGACGATTCCAGAACTTGTTGCCCTTACTTTCATTTCCGAATCTTTGTCTTACCAAGGTGTATTCCATGTATACTTCATTGTCAGCCGGTTCTCGCAAGTGTCTTCGTAGCAACAAGCTCATGCCTGTCATAATACAGTTCTATTTATTTTTCTCCTCTTTAATTTCGCTTGCCCAGATCTGTGTGTCCCATTAGTGCGTGTCTTCTCCAACTTCAGCGACGACTGCATTCCTTTCCCCCATTATGATGAAATTAACGCCCTCTTCGACATATTTCACGAGTTCATTAACATCATTAAATTATTTTTCAGTTTTTTTCTCATCTGGAGATGTAGTTGATCTATACACTTGTGTGGTTACGATGTCTGTTGGATATGCATTCAATTTCGCTATCAAAGTTGTTTCTGTTTTCTGTAGATAACTCCTTAGACTATTGCAAGTTCTCTTGTTACTATGCCTATGCTACCATTACCTAACCCCTTACGAATAATCGTAAATTAGCATTTTAAATTTTCTGCTCTTCCCGCCATAATTTCTGATCGATTCTTAAAAGTCTATCCGCATTCTTCCATATCTATCTTTGTATTTTCAACTTTGTCACACAGCCTTAGCGTTCTAACAGTCCCAAGTGCCCACACAAATTACGATTCTTTTTTCTCTGATGGCTGTTCCCCCTGCCTCTTTCACTCTTCGGTGATCCGAACAGCGGATTGTTTCACCTTCGGTATATGTGCGAAGGGAAGCCATCATGATATTTTTGCAGAGAACTGTGTATGGTGTGTGGTGGTATCTCGTTGCCTTTCATATCGCAGTAATTCGCAGTAATGGCGTCGTTCAAGTCAGTTTCTCCGATTCCCTCCCGCTTCGCCTCCTGGAGGAACTACAGTCTACCTCCCCTCTCCCCAAGCCCCACGCACCCACAGTCCGAATGAATATTCTCTATGTTCTAACCTGAGCAGAAGGACTGCTACTTCCGTTCTGCGATTCGTAGACGTGATCGCCTGGTCCGAGATGCCTCACAAATCGTTGCACTCTTCAACGTAGACTTGGCAAGAGAAGCAGACTGGTTTCCTGTTCGGAAGTAGGGTGGTTCAGATCCCCACCTGCCGTACAGGTTTAGGTTTTCCATTGTTCCACCAAATCACTAGAAACAAATGCCAGGGCGGTTCCTTACCCACCTTTCCCCCCAACCCGCGCTCCGTCTCTAGTGAAGTTGTCTGTGGTACAGGCAGTACCTGTCTGCTAAACAAGATGTCGGACTGGCGGGTTCCGTGATCGCTGTGGGAACAAAAAATAGGAAGGAAGATTAAAGCAAGGTCTGCACATGCAACTAAAGTGACGGCACTGGTGCTGTCGACAGAGTTGCATGTGGAGACACTCCAACTCCAGTCACGTCATTCGACTGACACCACTTTTTGCCGTGCGATTAAAACTTATAGTTGTTTTAAGTCTGCGACGCTATTAGCGTCGTAGACAAGCACCGCTCGACTGCCGCCTGGCATATGCATTTCTTAACATCAACCATCTGTTTATCTTTTTGCTGGGTACCACAAGAAACACGCCGTAGAGTGATTTATTGGGAACTGCAGGACACTCAAGTTGAACCAATCTGTTTCATAGAGTTACACTAGCAGTTACACTTTCAGAAAAGCTTCTACCACTCTCTTTCTTATAGCTATACTAGATGATTATAAAAATACAAATTAGATAACTTGTGTGAGTTGGATAAACACGTAGTACAAGTGCGTCGCAAAAGACTTCATGGTTACATACAATTTCTTATTCCCACACTCGCAACAATTAAACAAGAATGTGAGAATTCTGTATTATAAATTTTCACGAATCTCGCCAGCAAAATAATGCACATAAACAGAAGCATCATATTCCGTATCTACATACTGCTTGCAAACTTTATTTACGTGTTTTATCATTCCCCTTATGAGCACCAAATAACAAATCTATGCAATGAATATGTACGAGGTTCATATCACCCGACCCGTGTATAAGTCTTGTTTGTATGTAAATTACTTTGTAGATTGTTGTTGTTGTTGTCTCAGTCCGAAGACTGGTTTCATGCAGCTCTCCACACAGCTCTCCGTACAAGCCTCTTCATCGCTGAATAACTACTGCAACCTATACACTGCTGAATCTGCTAACTAATTTCATCTCTTGGTCTCCCTCTACGATTTTCCGTGCCCCCACCCCCACTCCACGCGCGCACACTTGCATCCAGTTCTAAATTGGTGATACTTTGAGGTCTCAGAACGTTTCATATTAGCCGATCTCTTCTTCTAGTCAGGTTGTGCAACAAATTTATTTTCTCTACAATTCTATTCAGTTCCTCCTCCTTACTTACGTGATCTAACCATCTAATCTTCAGTATTCTTGCCGGCTTTTGTGGCCGTGCGGTTCTAGGCGCTTCAGTCTGGAACCGCATGACCGCTACGGTCGCAGGTTCGAGTCCTGCCTCGGGCATGGATGTGTGTGATGTCCTTAGGTTAGTTAGGTTTAAGTAGTTCTAAGTTCTAGGCGACTGATGACCACAGATGTTAAGTCCCATAGTGCTCAGGGCCATTTGAACCATTTCAGTATTCTTGTGTAGCAGCACATTTCAAAAGCTTTTATTCTCTTCTTGTCTAAATTGTTTATCGTCCATGTTTCACTTCCAAACGTGGCTACACTCCAGACAAATACTTTCAGAAGAGACCTCCTAACACTTAAGTCTACTTTCGAAGTTAATAAACTTTTCTTCTTCAGACACTCTTTTCTTGCCGTTGCCAGTCTACGTTTTATATCCTCTCTACTTCGGCCATCATTTGTTATTTTGCAGCCCAAATAGCAAAACTCATCCACTACTTTAAATGTCTCGTTTCCTAAACTAGTTCCCTCAGCACAATCTCATTTAATGCGACTACATTTTTTACCCTCGTTTTACTTTTGATGATGTTCATCTTGCATCCTTTCAAGACACTGTCCATTCCGTTTAACCGCTCTTCAAGTTCTTTGCTGTCTCTCACATAATTACAATGTCAATGGCAAACTCAAAATTTTTATTTCTTTTTTTTTTCTCGCTGAACTTTAACACCTACCCGAAATTTTTCTTTCGCAACTTTTACTGCTTGCTCAGTGTACAAATTAAATAACATCGGTGTAGGCTACAACACCATGTCACTCCCTTCTCAGCCACTGCTTTCCTTCCATGTCCCTCGACTCTTATAACTGCTGTCTGGTTTCTATACAATTTGTAAACAGCCCTTCACTCCTTGTATTTTACCCATGCTACGTTCAGAATTTTAAAAGAGAGTATTCCAGTCAACATTGTCTAAGTTTACAAATGCTAGATACTTAGGTTTGTCTCTCCTTAACCCGTCTTCTAAGATAAGTCGTAGGGTTGTGTTACTCGCGTGTCGTTATGTTTCTCTGAAATCCACACTGATCTTCCCCGAGGTCAGCTTCTACCAGAGCTTTCATTCTTCTTTAAAGAATTCATGTTAGTATTTTGCAACCACGACTTATTAAAGCGATAGTTCGGTAATTTTCACACTTGTCAGCCCCTGCTGTCTTTGCAATTGGAATTATTGTGTTCTTCCTGAAGTCTGAGGATAGTTCGCTTGTCTCATCATCAAGAGTTTTGCCTTGGCTGGCTCTCCCAAGTCTATCAGTAGTTCTGACGGAATGTCTTCCCGGGTTTTGTTTTCACTTAGGTGTTTCAGTGCTCAGTCAAATTCTTCTCACAGCAACATATATCCCACCTTATCTTCATCTACGTCCTCTTCAATTTCTATAATATTTCTTTCAAATTAAATTTAACTCCCTTGTATAGACTCTCAATATCATCTTCCACTTTTCGGCTTTCCCTTCTTTGCTTAGGACTGGCTTTCTATTAGAGCTCTTGATATTCATAGAGCTGCTGTCTCGTTTCTCCAAGTTATCCTGTACATGATATCTATCATTTCCGTAGTGAAACACGCTTCTAAATTCTTATTTTTGTCATCTAACCATTCCCGCTTAACCATTTACACTTCCTGTCCATCACATTTTTTTACACGTTTAGATTTCCTTTCACCTATTTCATTTTTATACTTTCTCCTTTCATCAGTAAAATTCAGGATCTTCTGTGTTAGCCAAGGGTTACTAATAGGCCTTGTCTTTTTACTTATTTGATCCTCTGCTGCCTTCATTATTTCATGTCTTAAAGCTACCAATTCATTTTCTTTTGTATTACTCCCCCCTGTTCTAGACAAACGCTGCCTAACGCTCCCTCTAAAACTGTCAACAAACTCTTGTTCTTGCAACTTATCCAGTTTCCATCTCCTTCATTTCCTACTTCTTTGCAATTTCTTCAGTTTTAAACTACATCTCAAAGCCTCTTCCACGCATACAACCTTAAGTGTTAGCTATGATTAAGTTATGCTCTGTGCAAAATTCTACCAAGCGGCTTCCTCTTTCACTCCTTTACCCCAGTCGATATTCACCGTGGCCGAGCAGTGCTCTTCCCTTTGCTTGTACAACCAACTTCCAGAAACAATTTTGTTCGCCAGTCATAAATCTGTTTGTGCAGAGGCGGCGTCTACGAAGGACTGCACGTTGCACTTGAACAATGGATTGACTTCAGCAATTACAACACAGAAAATCTTGCTGCTCTTGTGGTGTAGTCTTTATGTTGCTACAAACAACAGGGCAGCTGTGTCAAAACTTTGAACCTTCCTCTATGCAGTGACATGGACAGTCCGCACGGCTAGTCACGCGGTCTAACACGCTGCTTCCCGAGCGGGAAGGCGCGCTGGTTCCCGGCATAAATCCGCCCGGCGGATTAGTGTCGAGGTCCGGTGTGCCGACCAGCCTATGGATGGTTTTTAAGGCGGTTTTTCATCTCCCTCGGCGAACGCGGGCTGGTTCCCCTTATTCCGCCTCAGTGGGAATTAGATTAGGAAATGAGACACTTAAAGTAGTAAAGGAGTTTTGCTATTTGGGGAGCAAAATAACTGATGATGGTCGAAGTAGAGAAGATATAAAATGCAGACTGGCAATGGCAAGGAAAGCGTTTCTGAAGAAGAGAAATTTGTTAACATCGAGTATAGATTTAAGTGTCAGGAAGTCGTTTCTGAAAGTATTTGTATGGAGTGTAGCCCTGTATGGAAGGGAAACATGGACGATAAATAGTTTGGACAAGAAGAGAATAGAAGCTTTCGAAATGTGGTGCTACAGAAGAATGCTGAAGATCAGATGTGTAGATCACATAACTAATGAAGAAGTATTGCATAGAATTGGGGAGAAGATGAGTTTGTGGCACAACTTGACTAGAAGAAGGGACCGGTTAGTAGGACATGTCCTGAGGCATCAGGGAATCACAAATTTAGCAATGAAGGGCAGCGTGGAGGGTAAAAATAGTAGATGGAGACCAAGAGATGAATACACTAAGCAGATTCAGAAGGACGTAGGTTGCAGTAAGTACTGGGAGATGAAGAAGCTTGCACAGGATAGGGTGGCATGGAGAGCTGCATCAAACCAGTCTCAGGACTGAAGACAACAACAACAACAACAACAACAACACTATGTCGGCGATTGCTGTGCAAACACTGTCTCCACGTACGCGTACACCATAATTACTCTACTACGCAAACATTTGGGGTTACACTTGTCTGGTATGAGACGTTCCCGAGCCGCCGGGGAGGGAGGGGGGGGGGGGAAATAACCCTGTGTTCGGTGTGGGGCGGCGGTGGGGTGGATGGAGTGCTGTGGCCTGTTGTTGGGTTGTGTACCACTGAGGACTACGGCGGGACGAAGCCTCTCCGTCGTTTCTAGATCCCCGGTTTAATACACAATAAAATACACAGTGACATGCGCAATAAGTTTCTGTATTTTATGGTTTGTAATAAACAACTGAAATGTGATCTTTCTTTTTGAATAGCCCTTATACAGGGTGGTCCACTGATAGTGACCGGGCAAAATATCTCACGAAATATGCGTCAAACGAAAAAACTACAAAGAATGAAACTTATCTAGCTTGAAGGGGTAAAACCAGATGGCGCTATGGTTGGCCCGCTAGATGGCGCTGCTTTGAAGGGGTAAAACCAGATGGCGCTATGGTTGGCCCGCTAGATGGCGCTGCTATAGGTCAAACGGATATCAACTGCGTTTTTTTAAATAGGAGCCCCCATTTTTATTACGTATTCGCGTAGTACGTAAAGAAATATGAATGTTTTAGTTGGACCACTTTTTTCGCTTTGTGATACATGGCGCTGTAATAGTCACAAATATATAGCTCACAATTTTAGACGAATAGTTGGTAACAGGTAGGTTTTTTAAATTAAAATACAGAACGTAGGTACGTTTGAAAATTTTATTGCGGTTGTTCCAATGTGATACATGTACCTTTGAGAACTTATCATTTCTGAGTACGTCTGCTGTTACAGCGTGATTACCTGTCAATACCACATTAATGCAATAAATGCTCAAAATGATGGTCGTCAACCTCAATGCATTTGGCAATACGTGTAACGACATTCCTCTTAACAGCGAGCAGTTCGCCTTCCGTAATGTTCGCACATGCATTGACAATGCGCTGACGCATGTTGTCAGGCGTTGTCGGTGGATCACGAGGGCAAATATCCTTCGACTTTCCCCACAGAAAGAAATCCTGGGACGTCAGATCCGGTGAACGTGCGGGCCATGGTATGGTACTTCGACGACCAATCCACCTGTCATGAAATATGCTATTCAATACCGCTTCAACCGCACGCGAGCTATGTGCCGGACATCCATCATGTTGGAAGTACATCGCCATTCTGTCATGCAGTGAAACACCTTTTAGTAACATTGGTAGAACATTATGAAGGAAATCAGCATGCATTGCACCATTTAGATTGCCTTCGATGAAATAGGGTCCAGTTATCCTTCCTCTCATAATGCCGTACCATACATTAACCCGCCAAGGTCGCTGATGTTCCACTTGTCGCAGCCATCCTGTATTTTCCGGTGCCCAATAGTGCATACTGTGCCAGTTTACGTTACCGCTGTTGGTGAATGACGCTTCGTCGCTAAATAGAACGCGTGCAAAAAATCTGCCATCGTCCCGTAATTTCTCTTGTGCCCAGTGGCAGAACTGTACACGACGTTTATAGTCGTCGCCATGCAATTCCTGGGGCATAGAAATATGGTACGGGTGCAAACGATGTTGATGTAGCATTCTCAACACCGACGTTTTTGAGATTCCCGATTCTCGCGCAATTTGTCTGCTACTGTTGTGCGGATTAGCCGCGACAGCAGCTAAAACAGCTACTTGGGCATCATCTTTTGTTGCAGGTCGTGGTTGACGTTTCACATGTGGCTGAACACTTCCTGTTTCCTTAAATAACGTAACTATCCGACGAACGGTCCGGACACTTGGATGATGTCGTTCAGGATACCGAGCAGCATGCATAGCACACGACCGTTGAGCATTTTGATCACAATAGCCATACATCAACACGATATCGACCTTTTCCGCAATTTGTAAATGGTCCATTTTAACACGGGTAGGTATTAACACGGAGTAGGTATTAAAATCCATGAAGAAGAAATAAAAGCTTTGAGGTTCGCCGATGACATTGTAATTCTGCCAGACAGAGCAAAGGACTTGGAAGAGATGTTGAACGGAATGGATAGTGTCTTGAAAGGAGGATATAAGATGAACATCAACAAAAGCAAAACGAGGATAATGGAATGTAGTCGAATTAAGTCGGGTGATGCTGAGGGAATTAGATTAGGAAATGACACACTTAAAGTAGTAAAGGAGTTTTGCTATTTGGGGACCAAAATAACTGATGATGGTCGAAGTAGAGAGGATATAAAATGTAGACTGGCAATGGCAAGGAAAGCGTTTCTGAAGAAGAGAAATTTGTTAACATCGAGTATAGATATAAGTGTCAGGAAGTCGTTTCTGAAAGTATTTGTATGGAGTTAGCCATGTATGGAAGTGAAACATGGACGATAACTAGTTTGGACAAGAAGACCTTTTCGAAATGTGGTGCTGCAGAAGAATGCTGAAGGTTAGATGGGTAGATCGCATAAGTAACGAGGAGGTATTGAATAGGATTGGGGAGAAGTTTGTGGCACAACTTGACTAGAAGAAGGGATCAATTGGTAGGACATGTTCTCTGGCATCAAGGTATCACCAATTTAGCATTGGAGGGCAGCATGGAGGGTAAAAATCGTAGAGGGAGACCAAGAGATGATTACACTGAACAGATACAGAAGGATGCAGGTTGCAGTAGGTACTGGGAGATGAAGAAACTTGCACAGGATAGAGTAGCATGGAGAGCTGCTTCAAACCAGTCTCAGGACTGAAGACCACAACAACAACAATGTATCACGAAGCAAATACCTTCCGCACTGGCGTAATGTTACGTGATACCACGTACGTCTACGTTTGTGACTATTACAGCGCCATCTATCACAAAGCGAAAAAGTTGTCCAACTAAAACATTGATATTTTTTTACGTACTACACGAATATGTAATAAAAAATGGGGGTTCGTATTTTAAAAAAACGTATTTGATACCCGTTTGACCTATGACAGCGCCATCTAGCGGACCAACCATAGCGCCATCTGGTTTTCCCCTTCAAGCTAGACCAGTTTCGTTCTTTGTAGTTTTTTCGTTTGATGCTTATTTCGTGAGATATATTGCTCGGTCACTATGAATGGCCCACCCTGTATAACGAAAAAATAAAAACAATTGTTTGCAGTGCGTTTGATCCCAGAAAGCCGGCAGTGGGCGCCTGTCCGATGACTGCTCCCTGGGGAGTTAGGGCGGAGTGAGTGAGGATGCTGGTTGGCTGGCTGGCGGGACGTCGCAGCCGCAGCCACGGAGCAGAGCGAGGAGGCGCAGGAAGCCGCAAGTGGTCCGGCCTTGGCGCTGCCTCGCGCGGGGGCAGCCGCACTCCGGCTCGCGCTGCTGCCCGCAGTCTTATGCGCCCGCTCTGCTCGTTTCATCTCCTCGCTATCCAAATCACGAACGAATAACTTTTCCTGAATAGCCTACGAGCACACCAAGAGTTGCTGGTGTGGCGGCGCGGTTCTTTCCGTCCCTTTACGACGGACCTACCTGTGAACATCGTCTCAGCAGATCATCAGTAGGAAAGCCGAGTGAAACCTACTGTACTTCGACGTGAACCGGGCTGCAATTTAAGTCACTAATCTACGTTTCGGGAGAAAGTTTTCACACGAAATGAAAGGTTGGAAACTTTGTCCTCAATTACTATATTCTGAAACTTAGGTGAACAAGTATCACTGCCAAGCCCGTGCTAGTCTTAACACACAGTCACTCACAATCACTTTCACTCACGTTAGCAAGTTTATGGTGTTGCATTTCCCGAAAACGTAATAGCTACAAAAATACTGATTGTTTTTGATTGATAATGCTCGCCAAATATCAACTCTGTCGGTACCAAATGCAATCACAGTTTTTAGCCACCGACCTGCTCAATACCACGCGGAATATATGTCTTATTTCGTCACAAAATTCACTTAAAATTTCTGAAATTTCTACACGCCTATCGGAATAATTATGCCGTCACTTTACCACACTTTTGATGTATGAAACAGTGCTAGACCCGGCAACTTATCGTTTCCATCGGAACTACTACTACTGCAAACGTCCAAACTGTTTCATGGCTAGGCTCCCACTCCTCTCTAGAATACTCTGAGTCTTCTCTACCAGCAATGAAAGGCGCGCGAAGAATACTGCTTTACCATTGGTCAGTTTACTCAACAGCCAATAGCAAAACAACATTCTCCCGCGGCAATCCGCGCTTTTCATCAATAACCAATCGCAAAATAGTAAACCTAACGACTGCACTTTTTACCGACGTAATTATCTAATATGCTGAAGTTTTGTTTAGGCATAAAGATATTTCCTATAAACTTTCCCTTTACCATAAACTTACTTTACAAATCTATTCTACAAAAATCCCCTTTGTCCACATCCAAACTTCTTCGAAATGTTCCCACACTAAATCCCACTACATAACTCGTTAAACAATTCTCTTCATATTAACCTTAAACCACACTCACGCATCATGCATACATTTATAACATTTTACATACACAAAAAGACATAATAACACTTTATGAAAATACTAGAACAGTTTATGAAAAACATTCTATTGCTTTAGTGCACTCTAGTGGGCACAGTCGAAACTAAAATCACAGACCCCTATCCAATATTGCCCTCTATCGGCCGATACATAAACTACGTGCGCGTCCAGTCTCGCGTCACCATCTGTCACTATCCAGCTCTGAGACAAATCTCCCATTTAACTGCCTCCAAGGCAGCATCGTTATACGGCGCTAAGCTTCATTGGCTTTGGCCCATTCCAGTTGGAACCGAAAAATGACTGCGGAATTGTATGACATCAAGGTTTTCAGTATCAGCACCAATTCGGCCTCCGCGAGCATGAAGTACCTGAAGAAGTAATTGAAGGTCCGGCTGCTGCACAACAATCCTAAAACTCGAGTACTATCTGCTCTTGGGGTATCAGCTGATTTTACTGTTTCGGTGGCTGTCCATTAGGGTGTCTTTCTGCTCATCGTCAGAATGATGGACACGGTCACCAGGGATCTTTAGAAATTAGCACCTTGACCACTGCTTCATGCTGATGACGTTCTTCTGCCTCGTGAAGACAAGAACGGCCTTCAATGACAAGTACAAGCTGGAATTACCACCTTAAACAGTCTCAACTGTCAACACATGCAAATAATACATACACCATTGAGAACGGCGGTGTAGATCTGCCAAAGACAAGTATCTCCAAGAATCTTCAAGTGTCGTGGCTCAAAAATCGCTGCCGATGGTTCACTCGTCCCACAAATAACATATCGCGTCAGTAGTGCGTGGCTTATATAACTGGTATGCTTTGTAATAGGAAGATCCTGGACCGAATCAGATTAAAAATATACCCAATATGAAAAGGTATTCACAGGGCGCCACCAGTCGGAAAGTGAAAATATTCATCCATGCAAAAAAAAAAAAAAAAAAAAAGATCCTAGGCGAAATTACAGTTTTCAAGAAGTCATTTCTTTACCAGCTGAAATTCAGTATTGTTAATGTCCGCCTTCGGTAGCTGAATTATCAATGTAAGCAGTAGGTCCCGGGTTCGAGCCCCTGTCGGGGCACACATTTCCACCTGTCCCCGCTGATATATATATATATATATATATATATATATATATATATATATATATCAACGCCCGTCAGCAGCTGAAGGTATTAATATAATTCTAATCTCTTTTGTCGGCACGTAGCTCAGCGAGTTCGGTCAGAGGGCTGCTCGCCATCTGTAATAAAAAAAAAACTGAGTAAAGGAATCAACGATCAACTTGAACGGATATCTGATGACGTCCGCCCAGACGAAACGCAACGAACAATACCGAACAAAACGAAAAAAAAAAAAAAAATAAAAAAGGTAGCTGGGTCGGGGAATTTTCTCCGCCCAGGGACTCGGTGTTGTGCTGTCATCATCATCATCCTATCATAGTCATCGACCGCTGGTCACCGATGTGGCGTCAAATTGAAAGACCGGCACCCGGCGAACGGTCTACCCGATGGTGGACTCTAGCCATACGATTAAATAAATAAATGAAGTATTGTCAAAGTAGAAAATACATAACTATTAAGAATTTAAATCAATCTGTGTTCCTGTAACAATATCATTGTATATCTTTAAAATAATTTTCATGCTATACCTTCTAACATCTAATTGTTATCGTCTCTCTTAATGCAATATGCTTCGTCAACCGACATGGGATATACTACGAAAGCAAAAAGTGCAGAAGACATTGCAGCTGCCTGGTCAAAACATCGATAGCTAAACAGAAACATGCTTTGTTTTGACCGCCATCTTATTTCTACTGCACAATAAAGTTAATTGTGATGTCATATTTCAAGCGTCCTTTACAAAATCCAAGGAGCCACAACACCGACGAACTGAACACACCACAGGAAGACACTAACTTCACACGAAAAAGTGAGGGATTGTTTATATATAAAAAAAATGTGAACAGCAGAGTAAAAAACTAAGTGAATGCTGCATGTTACGTTACCCTTCTCTTTCTCAGCAGGATGACCAACATTGCAAAGAACAACTTTAATACAGGTATCTATGTAAACTTTCGTTGAACGTTTTTGTATTGTTATTGTAGTCTTAAGATGAGGTCTGTACCCCAAACATGTTGCTTCATTAAATCATTTAAGTAAGTCAAAATATTTTGTGACTGGTAGCGGTCTCTGAAAACTTTTATATATTTTTGAAACAATGACGGTCGAATGTCGGTCAATACGGATTTAAATTGAAAATGTACCGCGCTGCATCCACCCACTTCCCAAGTATATTATGAGTCATTATCATCGTTTTGTAGGAAATTGTTTATGTTCAGCAGAGACTAGGCTCAGCCGAGACCACTAATATAAGCTAATACGATGGCAGTAAGTAGTTATTTCGAATCCTGGTTGCAAAAGTTTTCATTGCCATTAGTGGGCTGATAGGGTTGTAGTTCTTTATCATTTTGTCAGTATATTACTAAATTACAGTCTTCTTCCCGGAGTTTCATTATATGTGGAAACATTATATGTGGAAACATTAATCTATTTGGCCACTTTGGTGCTATTTGCCTAACGCAGATTGCACCCTCTCCCTTTCCTTCATTCCTTAATCATACACAGCACCAGAACATATAACCATTCACAGACTAACAGAACCGTTCAGCAAGTACCTGTCTTTGAAGGCAAATGTGGTTATTAACACAATTTGGTACTATAATCGTGTGCCATTATCTGTTAGCCGGCGCTGAAAAAATAATGACACAGATTTATAGGTTAGTTTGGATGTGCCAACGATTTCAGTAGATTGTGCTGCATATTGTCTTTCCGTGACTTTTTTTTTCTTTTCCTTCTTATGGCTGGGAAATCATGTGGCTACACAAAAGATAATTTGGACGCATTTTATTGCGACACTTCGTCATTAGTAACAACAGTCAGATATTGGTTCAAGGAATTTGAACGTGACGTGTTTACCGAAAAAAATCACGGAATAAGTCCACGACATGATACTCGTCGAACGAAAGCGCGCAAGTTGGGAGAGACCATGGGAGTGCCGTAATGAGTATTTTACATAATTACCACATTTAAAAAATTAGATTGTACAAAAGACGGCAATTTAGTGATAAGTTTTTATTTATAAACCAATTTGTGACATTTCTTCGATGAAGTATTCTGATTCTCACGGTAGCAAGTGTTTCATTGTGATCAGATTGTAAGGTGATTGGCACTGTACGAATGAGTGGGTGGAAACATTCTTTTAAATTGTGAAATTACATCTAACACCTCGCTTCCATCGAGCTATGGATAAAATTATACAGGTTCAAATGGCTCTGAGCACTATGGGACTCAACTGCTGAGGTCATAAGTCCCCAAAAATTATACAGGGCATTACAAAAAGATTCCTCCCATTTCACAGGATAACGATGTATGATGACAAAAACTTGCAGTAAATTTAAATTTTTGCACCGAAATTAAAAGTTTACCTTGTCGTAAGCTGTAAAGTTGCCGGTAGTAGCTTCCCTGTTGCAGCTAACTCGCTCACTCTCTAGTTCATCTGGCTTTATCCACAAATTCGAAAACTTGCCGATTGGCACCTGAATTTATGATTACTTTACAAAGGAGTTAATGTGTTAAACAATTTTACTTGAAGCATATAAGCGAAGAGAAGGGTTAGAAAATGCTTGAAATTATGGTCAAGGTTTCTAGGAAATCATTATGAAACACTGAATGAATATGGTCTGGGTAACTTGCGCTCCATTTTAAGCAAATGCTAGGTTTTTGACGCATCTCCATGTTTATGATATATTCGCTGAACTATGTATCGTACAGTGATACAATCTTGCAGGTACATTCAGTGGTATATGTCGACACTGTCTACAAACAGTGTTACGAATAGAGCTGACAGCAAAGCAGTAATAAACTAAACGCCATGCCCGATGCTAAAGTTTTAATGAATGTGGCGAGTATGTCGTAAGCGATAAACTTTTTTCCTTTAGAACTTTAGTAAGGGTTTGAAATTATGTGTTAAGTTTGCTGGGAGTTGCTAAGTGCTACCATTCTCAAATACTGGATTTTAAGTCCGGGTACCTGCACGTGGCAAGATATGTTGCTTCAAGGCAAACGCACTGTTTCTAATTTTAATGCTTCTCTTAGTGTGTTAAATTTTTAACGCCCGATTACACCTCTTTATGAGATGGCTATGACAGCATTTTAATTTTTTTTAAATTTGGTCAATAACTACCCAAAATACGGAAGACTCTGTCTGTGTTTCCCTACCTGGCAACCTTGCGGGCACTGCGACTCCACATAGCAATGGCTGCAGAAAGTCCAGACATGTTTTCAAAAGTATGGGACGAGTATGACAATAGTCAGGATGTTTGTCGAGCGTCCAATGGACGGCACAGTGAACGTTCTGAAAGTGAAAGGAAACCCGTGATCCTAAATATAACCATAAACAGTGACACCAAGATTGCACGTATATCCATGAACAAGAAGTGTGGTGGTAAAATCTTTTCCTCCTTTATCCAAAATATACTTCGCAATCCTATGCATAAATTAAAATTCACTCAAAGTTTATCCACTGAAGAGCCAAAGAAATTGATACACCTGCCTAATCTCGTGTAGGGTCCCCGCGAGCACGCAGAACTGCCGCAACACTACGTGGTGTGGACTCGACTGATGTCTGAAGCAGTGCTAGAGGGAACTGACACCATGAATCCTGCAGGGCTGTCCATAAATCAGTAAGAGTACGAGGGGCTGGAGTTCTCTACTGAACAGGACGTTGCAAGGCATCGTAGGTGCGCTCAATAATGTTCATGTCTAGGGAGTTTGGAGGCCAGCGGAAGTGTTTAAACTCAGAACAGTGTTCCTGGAGCCATTCTGTAGCAATTCTGGTTGTGTTGGTGTCGCATTGTCCTGCTGGAAATGTTAAAGTCCGTCGGAATGCACGATGTACATGAACGGCTGCAGGCGATCAGACAGGATGCTCACGTACGTGTCGCCTGTCAGAGTCGTATCTAGACGTACCAGGGGTCTCATATCACTCCAACTGAACACTCCCCACACCATTGCAGAGCCTCCACCAGCGTGAACAGTCCCCTGCTGACATGCGGAGTCCATGGATTCACGAGGTTGTCTCCATACTCGCACACGTCCACTCACTCGATACAATTTGAAACGAGACTCGTCCGACCAGGCAATATGTTTCCAGTCATAAACAGTCGGTGTTGACGGGCCCAGGCGAGGCGTAAAGTTTTGTGTCGTGCAGTCATCAAGGGTACACGAGTTAGCTTTCGGCTCCGAAAGCCCATATCGATGATGTTTCGTTGACTGATTCGCGCGCTGACACTTGTTGATGGCCCAGCTTTGAAATCTGCAGCAATTTGCGGTAGGGTCGCACTTCTGTCACGTTGAACGATTCTCTTCAGTCGTCGTTGGTCCCGTTCTTGCAGGATATTTTTCCGGCCGCAGTGATGTCGGAGATTTGATGTGTTACCGGATTCCTGAATTTCACCATACACTCGTTAAATGGTCGTACGGTAAAGTCAGTCCCCACTTCATCGCTACCTCGGAGATGCTGTGTCCCATCGCTCGTGCGCCTACTATAACACCACGTTCAAACTCATTTAAATCTTGATAACCTGCCACCCTAGGATGAGTAACCGATGTAACAACTGCGCCCCACACTTGCTGTCTTATATAGGCGTTGCCGGTAGCAACGCCCTATTCTGCCTGTTTACAAACATTTTGAATACGCATGCCTATACCAGTTGTAATAGCACTTCAGTGTATCGGCATACACATTCAATCTTGTGTTTTCGGAGAAATCTTTTTAAAAGCTGTTGATCGAAATCCTTTATTTATTTATCCTACCGAACCGAACGGCGTTTGGACAGCTAAAAAATAGATGACACACAGTACAAAATATAAATTGATTGCATAGTATGAGAACTCACAGATACAAGTTTAGGAAAGGGCTGTTTAAGCCTACTGTTAATTGACATTTATGTAACACACTGAGCAATATGTGTGGTTAACCTAAAGGAAAATATAGAACAACATAACACGATTACGTATAAAAACGGTATTGTGACACAAATAAAAATATACAAATACACGTTAAAATAGGTATTTGACATGCTGTAAAAAAATTGACATGGTGGTTTGACAAGGAAAGAACGATTGCCTGTTCCTCTCTCGTTTTGCACATCCCTCGAGTATGTCATTGTCACCTTCTGTTGTTTTAATGCAGTAAGAGAACGGAGTTGGATTAATTCCAACACGGTGAAGGTGTATCGGAAAACTTCCGTGCTTGAATATCATGCGGCAGGTACAGGATATCAACCATCTTGGTAGGCGAACATTGTGAAACTCAGGTGAACGTGGAATAGAAGGCCGGATACAACCTTAACGTCATCCTCTGAATAATTGAGGCATATTCCAGTCCTCTTGACGTTTCTGGAAGGCATTCTGCGTGGCTAGATTAACAATGTGAAAGTTTGTGATTGATTTCAGTTCCGAATTTTGTAGCTTCTGCATTATATATGATACCACAGTGCGATTTAACCCACAGAAATTCTATCGTCTCATTCTGGATTTTACACTGCACCCAGCGACATGTAACATGAGTTTCCTCCTTTTGGGATTGCCTTAGACGTTGTAAAAATGATGTCGAATCTAATAGAATAAGAACCGTGGAAAACCGAAAGAGCTTTAAGAATCATAAGGCTTCTAGAACCGGAGCAGCTTCTACAGTAAAAAAACGAAGTTTATTTCGGCAATTGAAACATTTTGGAGAGTTGTATTTGCACACAGAGATAGACACATCCCAAATTTTCTCCCTCCGATAATTTGGAAACATCGTAAATACGTGTGAACGTTGACCATTTGTGTCATACTTGAAGATAGAAGAGCGAATTTTCTGTTAATGACGTACCGTCTAAATGTACAGGGTGATTCAAAAAGAATATCACAACTTTAAAAATGTGTATTTAATGAAAGAAACATAATATAACCTTCTGTTATACATCATTACAAAGAGTATTTAAAAAGGGTTTTTTTTCACTCAAAAACAAGTTCAGAGATGTTCAATATGGCCCCCTCCAGACACACGAGCAATATCAACCCGATACTCCAACTCGTTCCACACTCTCTGTAGCATATCAGGCGTAACAGTTTGGATAGCTGCTGTTATTTCTCGTTTCAAATCATCAATGGTGGCTGGGAGAGGTGGCCAAAACACCATATCCTTAACATAACCCCATAAGAAAAAATCGCAGGGGGTAAGATCAGGGCTTCTTGGAGGCCAGTGATGAAGTGCTCTGTCACGGGCTGCCTGGCGGCCGATCCATCGCCTCGGGTAGTTGACGTTCAGGTTTCATAACCAACCTTTTTCTCCATACAGTTGATTGTGGAATTTGCAGCTCTCTGCTAGCTCTGCGAGTCGATTTTCCTGGGCTGCGAACAAATGCTTGCTGGATGCTTGCTACATTTTCATCACTCGTTCTCGGCCGTCCAGAACTTTTCCCTTTGCACAAACACCCATTCTCTGTAAACTGTTTATACCAACGTTTAATACACCACCTATCAGGAGGTTTAACACCATACTTCGTTCGAAATGCACGCTGAACAACTGTCGTCGATTCACTTCTGCCGTACTCAATAACACAAAAAGCTTTCTGTTGAGCGGTCGCCATCTTAGCATCAACTGACGCTGACGCCTAGTCAACAGCGCCTCAAGCGAACAAATGTACAACTAAATGAAACTTTATAGCTCCCTTAATTCGCCGACAGATAGTGCTTAGCTCTGCCTTTTGTCGTTGCAGAGTTTTAAATTCCTAAAGTTGTGGTATTCTTTTTGAATCACCCTGTATACGCACTTCTTGGCAGAGGACTGAGAAGTTGCGCATATAGGTAATTTTCAGATCACAGTGTGAAAGGGACAACAATGTGCAGACTTTTTTTTCTGAGGGAAGGCGACCTGTCAGTGTGAGCTACCAGGCTGTGAGATAGGTGCAGGTCCAAGGTTTAAGTTCTGGTGGTGGTCACAGTTCGTTCCTAATTTAGGGGGATTGTCAAAGTACATTTAATTTTTGGCGTCTATGCTGGGTGGAGGGCAGATAGGGCTATTTGCTGCTGTTTAGTATCCAGCCCAAATCCACTGTAGATAATTCACGTCCGTAGTTACTGTATCCCCCCCCCCCCTCCCTCCTTTCGCGGCAAATACAACTGGCCAAATTTTTAAAATTCCATAGAAGCTTTGTGGCGACGAACGCGTTGATGTCGTTTCTTCTGTTTCATGAGGGTAGCGCAATACACTTCAGACTGATCGTTCCACCATGAGGGAGGACATGAAACAGAATAATCCTTTCAGAGTCCCAGAAGACCGTCGCAATGAGTTTATCGGCCGAGGTTGCGGCTTTGAACTTTTTTTTTTCGAGAGGAGAAATGATGTGGTGCCACTACATGGATTGTTGATTTGTTTCCGGGTCAAAGTGATGAACCCATGTTTTATCGCCTGTGACTATTTTCGACAAAAATTGTCACGATCAGCAGTTCCGCGCAGATGGTCCTTCGTTGCTCTTTATGGTCTACTGTTAGACGGCGAGGAAACCAGCGGACACACACCTTCGAGTATCCTAGCTAGTGGAAGAATGTGTGAGCTCTACCAGCAGAAACGTCCAGCTGTGCCGCGGGGTGGTTGATTGGGATCTGTCGATCAGCTCCGATGAGAGTGTCCGCACGTTCCAACATTGCAGGAGTCACGGCTGTGTGCGGCCGGCCGTCACGCAAGAAACTGAACAGGTTTACGCAACCTTATTGCGATTATGATAGAAGTCTCGCTCAACGACTCACCGCGCTTTTGTTCGCTGCCAGGTCTCCATAGATGTTCAACAAGCGCCTGTGAATATCTGCGATGCTCTGGTTTTCCGCCAAAACAAATTCAATGACAATTCTCTGCTTCGAACGCTTCTCCGTTATAGTGAGTGATTCCACGGGAATATTCCACTATCTCCATAACTAATTCCGCATTTCTCAACCGAAATTTGTCGAGAAAAAAAGACATGTTGCGCTACTTATTGAACACCCCTCGTACATATGTCATTAAACTGGGGAGAAGGATCTTCCACAGAGAAATTACACTACTGGCCATTAAAATTGCTACATCACGAAGATGACGTGCTACAGACGCGAAATTTAACCGACAGAAAGAAGATGCTGTGATATGCAAATGATTAGCTTTTCAGAGCAGTCACACAAGATTGGCGCAGGTGGCTACACCTACAATGTGCTGACATGAGGAAAGTTTGCAACCGATTTCTCATACACTAACAGCAGTTGACCGGCGTTGCCCGGTGAAATGTTGTTGTGATGCCTCGTGCAAGGAGGAGAATTGCGTACCATCACGTTTCCGACTTTAATAAAGGTCGGATTGTAGCCTATCGCGATTGCGGTTTATCATATCGCGACATTGCTGCTCGCGCTGGTCGAGATCCAATGATTGTTAGCAGAATATGGAATCGGTGGGTTCAGGAGGGTAATACGGAACGCCGTGCTGGATCCCAACTGCCTCGTATCACTAGCAGTCGTGATGACAGGTATCTTATCCGCATAGCTCTAACGGATCGTGCAGCCACGTCTCGATCCCTGAGTCAACACATGAGGACGTTTGCAAGACGACAACCATCTGCACGAACAGTTCGACGACGTTTGCAGCCGCATGGATTATTAGCTCGGAGACCATGGCTGCGGTTACCCTTGACGCTGCATCAGAGGCAGGAGCGCCAGCGATGGTGTACTCAACGACGGACCTGGGTGCACGAATGGCAAAACGTCATTTTTTCGGACGAATCCAGGTTCTGTTTACAGTAACATGATGGTCGCATCCGTGTTTGGCGACATCGCGGTGAACGCACATTGGAAGCGTGTATTCGTCATCACCATACTGGCGTATCGCCCGGCGTGATGGTATGGGGTGCCATTGGTTACACGTCTCGGTCACCTCTTGTCTGCATTGACGGCACATTGAACAGTGTACATTACATTTCAGATGTGTTACGACCCGTGGCTCTACCCTGCATTCGATCCCTGCGAAACCCTACATTTCAGCATGATAATTCACGACCGCGTGTTGCAGCTTCTGTACGGGCCTTTCTGGATACAGAAAATGTTCGACTGCTGCCCTGGCCAGCACATTCTCCAGATCTCTCACCAATTGAAAACGTCTGGTCAATGGTGGCCGAGCAACTGGCTCGTCATAATAAGCCAGTCACTACTCTTGATGAACTGTGGTATCGTGTTGAAGCTGCATGGGCAGGTGTACCTGTACACGCCATCCAAGCTCTAGGCATATCAAGGCCGTTATTACGGCCAGAGGTGATTGTTATGGGTACTGATTTCTCAGGATCTATGCAATCAAATTGCGTGAAAATGTAATCACATGTCAGTTCTAGTATAATATATTTGTCCAATGAATACCCGTTTATATCTGCATTTCTTCTTGGTGTAGCAATTTTAATGGCCAATAGTGTAATAACAGAAAGAATAACCTTTCCCAAATTTGGATGGAAAATAAAAAGCATTCTCTCTGTTTACGCGGTTCCGTGGCCACAACCACAGAATCGTAGTGCTCTTTAGAATCCGATATGGTAAGTACACATTTCGATTTTCTGTTATGTAAATTATGGCACTGCCAGAGTTGGCTGAAATGTTTTCTGCTGCTTGTCAGCCGAATGGCAATCTACGTGGCCCAGCCCTCAGGCAAGTGACTCTTAAGTGGTATTCCTCGCCATTACGATGAGCATCAAATTTCCTTCTATATTATTCTCCACAAGTTGACTAGCAAATTTTCGAAATTGAAAAAAAAATTAGTAAATAGCTTTTTTAATGTCGGTCATGACCGCACTGACCCTGCACTTGGATCCGTGCTTGGTGAGCGTCTCGTCAGGTGGCACACGTGACGCGGCAGCTGGCCGCCGCACTGGTAGTGTGTATGTCCTTGGAGCCGCGTGTTTCCGCCGGCCTGTAGCGCAGACCGTATCGGCGGCCCTGGCACAGCCAATGTTTGTAGCTGCCGCTCGCGGCTACAGCGTTTCTTCGGAGTCTCTCCCCACGTAGCGCCTGACGTCACTACATGCGGCCTTCTGTCCACACCAGTTTGCAGACCGTACGCTGCGAAGGGAATGTTAGTAATGCGATACGACAGTAGAAACACCAGGCAACAGTGTAGCACCAGGAACACCTTTCAACGTAAAGGTTTAAAGACCTTTTATCTAGATCTGTATTCTGCAAACCACTGTGAAGTGCATGGCAGATGGTACGTCTCACTGTACAGTGAGCAGGGCTTTTTCCCGTTCCATTCACGTATGGAATCGGGAAAATGTTGGAACTACGAACTTTCATCAAAGTATTCTTTCACAGAGTAGTGTACGTCAGGCTTCAAATGTCTCCCACTTCATTTCTTTCAGCATCTTCGCGACACTTTCCCAAGGGCCAAACATACCTGTGATCAGTCGTGCTGTCCTACGTATTTTTCAATATTTCCCATTAGTGCTATTTGGTACAGGTCCCAAATAATTGTCGAATAGTCTAAAACTGATCGTCCGAGTGATTTGTCAGCAATCTCCCTTGTATACTCATTGCATTTCCATAGAATCCTCTCAATGAACTGCATCTGCCATCTGCTCTACCTAAGACTCAGCCTATGTGATTGTTCCATTTCGTATCTCTACAAATTGTTAAACCCAGGTATTTGGGAGATTACAAGACTACCTAAATGAGATGTAGACAGGCTCAAAGAAACTGATGGAAACATCACTCACAGATGCAACAAGCATTAATGGAAATAATAGCAACTGAATGACGAAACAAGTTACGTAAACTATTCAACTCGTGCAGGCTATTACGTCGGCAGTAACAGCTGCGTCAATAGGAGAAAATCACACGCACAATAAATCCTGAAATACACGAGAGAATGAAGGCTAGGGAGAGAGGGGAATGAAGAAGGGAAAGAGAGGGGAGAGGAGACGGGGAGGAAAGGCAGAGAGGGCGGAGAGAGAGGACAACAGAGGGGATAGAAGCGAACAGAGAGGTGATGTGAGACAGATTGAGGGAGGGGGGAGTGTGGTGGAGAGTTGTTAGGGAAGAGGGGGGGGGGGGGTAAAATGATGCAACAGTGGCAACAGGACTTTTACCATTACCTGAGCTGCTGCATGGATGATTCGGGCGAGTGCTGATGAAAACCTCGGATCTCAAAGAACAAAGTCGACAGACAAAAACGGCCACGCGTTTTATGGCTAACCTGTGTCGTCTGGAGCAGTTCTAGAAGGACCACTCTGCATCGTTAACCTGCTGGCATCTTCTTAACGGACGACTTCAAGCTACAAGCGTATCCCTGAGTTTGAAAGCATTCAAGTTTCTATAACTGGTTTCAATGGAAATCGCCATAGTGGCACTAGTTAGTAACTGTTATTTGCAACTAGGTAAAGAATCGCAAAAATTAGGGAAAAATGCCGCCATACGTATGTATCGTCATCATCTAGTTATCATCAGTCAGCAACCCCTGCATCTGAATTAACTGTTAGTTTCAAGTGCGCTATTCCTTTAGTCTAATTCTAAACTTTTGTGTGTGTGGTATCACAAGGTGATGGCTGCAGCTAATAGGACGCCAGCGACGTATGCAAACGTAAAAGCAAGCAACGTACCACTCACACACTGACCTCTGGCCTCAAGTCCACAGGTGAACATTTCCGCCAATCACGATAACGCTATTCAGTAGCCAGTCACCAATATCTCTGATGACAAAGGCTGCAAGTACTGTCTTCAAATCAGAGCAAATTTTACATTGCGGCACACAGTTTCAACAGGCTCCCTTCCGGGTCAGCCCTCGTTCCCATATGGTCCCTATAGATCAATGCACCAATCCTCTCCCAGCCTCCTGATCCACATTCACTTTTGCCTGCTCCTGCCTCTACGTATACACCCCACTTCCCAGCTCTACATTACCCTCCCACTCCCAGATATAACGACGCACTTACCTGTATTGTCCTCTCATCCCTCCATGCTTCCTACCTATCTATCCAAACAGCATCCACTGGGACTTGCTCATGGGTCAAAGTCGCCAGCTGCCATTTTTTTAGGTAACTTTTAAAACGAATCATCTTTGTTATATTACAAATCCCCCTCCTCCCGCCCAACCATCCCATTTTGGGGGGGGGGGGGGGGGAAGAAGGTTGAAACGAAAATTGAGGGGAAAAAACAAGTGCGTTACAGTGAGCAGCGAGTTCTTAGAAGAAGGAATCAGAAAAATGGACGAAACGTCGAATCAGACTAGTCTGCAAGAATAGCGAGGCAGTGATACCTCACAATGTTAGGAAGGAGACGGCGATATTAATGTGTTTTATTAAATAAAAATGTTTGAAATTAAAAACATAACTTTTAATGTCAAGACTGAAATTTCCTTATAAGAGTCAAAGTACAATTACTAGTTTCCATTGCTATCTGCATTCGTCTTCAGATCGTTCAAACTGTAAAAAAGCCGTGAATGTACATTGGAAACAACCTTAGCTGTAATCAAGCAATGACACACATTCATAAATGCCAAGACAATCGTAGAACGTAGTTTAAAAACATCGCCGTGAGCAAGGCGTGTTGTAGGCCGTAATCCCACAGAATGATGGTATTAAATGAAAATGGCAACTTGTACTCATGAAACTGGTCATTTTCTTTTATTACGTCATCCTGCGAGATTAAGGTCTACGTCTTGGTTTGCTCACGGTGATGTTTTTAAACTACGTACTGTCATTGTCTTGAGTTTGCGAATGCATTTCATTGCATGACTACAGCTTCTCATGCTTTACAATACATATTCACCGCTTTCTTACATGTAATTGTAATGGGAAAATTGCGATCTAGGCATTAAAACTTCTTTACTTTAAAAACTTTTAATCTAATAAAAAGGGGGGTACTTCTCAACGGTCACCACGAGGCCTACAGTGTTTTGCAGCTGAATTTTTTAAAGCTATTTACTTAAAATTTCTGTTCACACTATGATTACAAAGTCCACTTTCACTTGTGTTTGATATTGTTAGGTTAAAAACATAAGATTCAAATTCTTTAATTGTGTTGTATGATACACTAAAAACAGTTTCTCTCAGTGTGGTGTCAGCTTTGGGCCTAACACCATTTCGTACCGGAGAGCACGACTTAATGCTGTTTATTTATCCACGCTGATTCTAGTTTATCGCCACTAGCCTGAGAAGATCTCGTTTCAGAACTCCCCAGTCCATAAAATCTGGGGTTGTTCTCCAGGAACCAAAATACGGGCATCTGCGCCATCAGCCATCGATTCTGCCCACTATAGCCCGATGTTGGCGGTAGTTCTGCACGAAGCTGCGGGTGGTCAGCCACAGACACCCCGCGGTGGTCTCGCGGTTCTAGGCGCGCAGTCCGGAACCGTGGGACTGCTACGGTCGCAGGTTCGAATCCTGCCTCGGGCATGGATGTGTGTGATGTCCTTAGGTTAGTTAGGTTTAAGTAGTTCTAAGTTCTAGGGGACTGATAACCACAGCAGTTGAGTCCCATAGTGCTCAGAGCCATTTGAACCATTTTTGAACCACAGACACCCTGTCGAGGTTGGGCACGCGAGGGCACTCTCGCATCTCACGTGACCACAGAGTGTGACTTCTCTCACTCTGTAGGTTGCGACAACAGCCGAAGATGTCCGGCGGAAGCAACCGGCTGTAATACTGTATTACTACATACAGAGGCCGTCCAAACCGTTCGGAGGCAGATTTTGTTCCCGTCGTAGAACCGATGTCAGCTAGTAACTACGCATGAAGCAACAACTGTAAACAAGAGATGTGCTTTCGACCAGTCAGGTGTGAGTAGACAGTGCTTTAGTGCGTCGCCAAGTGTTGTCTAACGTATCAGACTGGGGCAACGAACTGATCTCTGAATTAAGTGTGAAAGACCTTCTCCAGAATGTTGTGGAGAAGAGAAAAGTGTGTGCAAAGTTTGTCTCGCACACCTTGACTACCGAACGAAAAGAGTAACACACGGACGCCTGCCGCGACTTGATTGAAATTAAAAAAGCAGACGATTTTATTGTGGAAAAAATAATCCCGGTTGACAAGCCTCGGTGTTATCAATACGAATCTACCACAAAACAACAAAGTGCAGAATGGTGGTTCACCAAGACCGAAGAATGTAGGATGTGATGTGCGAGTTGAACAACATCCCAAAGAAGTTTTTTGGCAATTGCAAGTGGTTGTATGGAGCTTCTGTGCGATGTACTGAAGTGAAGGGAGACCAAGTAGAAAGCCTTAGGCATTAACCATTTCATGATTAATATTTATTTTGCGTGTATGTGAAAAATAAAACGTCAAAAACTGTTTTCTCTCGTGATAAATAAAACACTTTCACTACCAAAAATATTTAAGCTGACCGATTCTGAATATCGCTGAAGTGAGACGCATGCTTTCATGTGAATATAATGTTTTCAGACTTACATTTTTAATTTTAGAACGATTTTATCAGCATGTCAATTATGAAAAAAAGTATAGCAAATCAGTACCATAACATATTTAATCTCCTGACAGCGAAAAACATGAAGTATCGCATACAAGTTTTCAACATAACATTTGAAAATCGCTTTGACTTAGCCCAAACCGATGCTTTCTACAACCTATGAAGTTTTCTAGGGCATTTACGTCCCACTATATAGGCGTGCATATTATGTATAAACTAGCAGAATTACTGAGGTATGTAAAAACTTTTCAAAAGAATGCTTGTCATGTACAAGAACACAAAACTAGTTACTTATGACATTCTTCAAGTGGAGAAGATGGTATTTGATCCAGTGAAACAAATGCATTGTGCCACCTATAAACACATGCCGCCCCATTTGATCGGTCAAAGTTTGCAAAACATCTCGCTGCACAGACAAATACAAGACGTCCCAATGCTCAAAACTGCATATTGGAAATGGAAATTTGTGGTAAGGTCTTATGGGACCAAACTGCTGAGGTCATCGGTCTCTAATCTTCCACAGTACATAATCTAACTTAAACTAACTTGGACTAAGGACAACACAGACACCCATGCCCGAGGGAGGACTCGAACCTGCGACGGGGGAGCCGCCTGGACCGTGACAGGACGCCCCAGACCGCGCGGCTACCCTGCGCGGCAACTGCATCTTACTTTCGTGGAACATATGTACCCCATCAACCACGAAAGTATTAAAATCACCATCTTCGTTTTTCTCTGTTGTTTGCTAATCTAGTCTCGTAACTTTGTGGATGGTTGCATAACGGCATCCGAGTGATCATAGTTGTGCAGGGATAGTTGATTGGCTTGAGAGGGTGCGAGTATAAATCTGTTGTGTTTTGTTGCTCATTTATAAGTTCTTTAAGGCCTTTTAGGAGTTCCCATGCACATAAATATGTTGATCATCAAAAATAGGACTTGATATAACATTTAACTTTTTCTGTTTAGCATCAATGTATAGTCTCGCCTAAAGCCTCCACACACACTTCTGTAGACCTATCAGTTCATAACAGTTCAGTGGAAGACCGGCCACCGGAAAGTGTATGGGGTCCGGCTGGTCTTTGCAGCCCATCTGATTCGGCGGTGGGAGAAGAAACCAAAACTTGTTTGCCCATCCGACCGAAGTGCAGAGAGCGCTGGCACGCTGAAATGTTTGGGATGGGCTGAGGCGACAAGTAGGCAGTCTTCAAACTCCACGCTTTAGGCGCCGGCCAAAGCCGTCTGGCGGAGAAATGCATTAATCGTGTGTTGTTTGGTGACAATTCAGATGGAAGCTATTCATTTGTTCGACGAGTGTTTCCTCGCTACCACTCATCATTTCTACGGCTCCCTCACATCTTTACCGTAGTGTCTGTTATGCTTTCGCAAACTCTAGCAGTTCCCAATCCACCACAACTTCCCCCATGGCAATCACCAGACCAGACAACCTCGGTATGTTTCGAAAGCTCTCACCATAATTTAAACCAAGCCTACTGACATAAAGAACAGCAGCAAAGAGACAGTAATATACTCTCCAGATTTTTGTCTTCACACAATGATTTGCCGTAATTCACATTTTTTTGTAATTATGCAATACATTATAGCAATGAAGTACGATTATATGGGCATTTTCTTACCCGTAAGTGATTCCTATGTAGAACCTTACAAATTGCTTCATATGTTTCAGGTATAATCTTGCCTATACCTGAGGAGATACGACAGTAGATAACTTCAAGTTCTCCAAATGTCTCCCCGTAGCTGCAAACCTCAGTGTTGTTTTTGGTTATTCGCGAAGAGAAATCGAATTTCTCTCCGGCATATTTTTTCTCTCATCTGCCATTAATGACAACAGCCATATATTCAGGGCTGCGCAAAAATATGGAAACACGGCGAGAAATGAAGGACTGGGAAAACTCAGGCGCTAGCCAGGTCCGCAGGTTGAGCTGTTGTATTTGACCATGAATGGCACCTGTGCAACGGCCCCAATACGTTGCAAGTTTCGGTCGTGGTCAGAAAGGTGTTCTGTGTGGTTGTGTGTGCATTATGTCGGAGCTAAGTGACTTCGAACGTGTGCAAATTGTTGGTGCTCCTATATATAGTGAGTGCTTCCGTAGCCCAGGGAGCCCAAATGTGTGTGGTGTTTCATGATGCACCGTATCGAAGGTATATACCGCATACAGGAAAAGTGGAAAAACAACCGTTAAGTCACACGGTGGACAAAGTTGCGTGTTGAGTGATCGTGACGGACAGTCACTGATGAGGATTGTGACGAAAAGTAAGAGGACGAAAGCTGTAAAAGTCACTGCAGAACTGAATGTCGCACTCGTGAACCCTGTCAGCACCAAAACAACATGAAGGGAGCTCCAGGAGCAAGGATTTGCAGGTCGATCTGGAATTTCACATCAGTCGTAAGTGATGCAAATGTCCATAGTGGGAAAACGTGGTGCCGAAGCCATAAAATCTGGACTACGGGGCAATGGAAGAAAGTCAGCCAGCCGTGGTGGCCGAGCGGTTCTAGGCGCTTCAGTCTGGAACTGCGCGACCGCTACGGTCGTAGATTCGAATCCTGCCTCTGGCTTAAATGTGTGTGATGTCCTTAGGTTAGTCAGGTTTAAGTAGTTGTAAGTTCTAGGGGACTGATGACCTCAGATGTTAAGTCACATAGTGCTCAGAGCCATTTGAACCATTTGAAGAAAGTCATTTGGGCCAACGAGTCTTCTTTCACACTGTTTACAACTTCTGACGGAATTTACGCATCAAGAATGAAACATGGAGGGGGCTCGGGGAAGATTTGGGCAGCAATTTCGTGATATTTCACGGGCACCATCGTTACTCTGCAACGTCGCATTATTTGCCAAAGGGTATGTGACCATTCTGGCTCATCGAGTAAATCCCATGGTAAAATGTTTGTTCACTAATGGTGATGCTGCGTTTCACGACGACGGACTTCTT